>NC_048300.1:19641812-19662808 GCF_013100865.1 Trachemys scripta elegans
CCCCCTGCTTCCTGTCCCTTTACTGGTCCCCCCCCAGAACTCCCTACCCCTTCTCCAACCCCCCAACCCCCTTACCGTGCCATTCAGACCAGCGTGTCTGGCTTCGTGCAGCGCCAGACACGCTGCTGCATACATGCAGCCGTGCTCCCCTGCAGAGCCACAGGCTCCCCCTCCCGCCCAGCACCTGCCTTTCAGATTTGAACACCTCAAAATTCAGGAGTGCTCAAGCTCAGTTTGGGCAGCTGTTACTTCATTTCTCCCAAATCAAATATACTGATCCACTGTAACTTGCTGTAGAAAAAGTAGGATAAAATTCAGCTAGAAATGCTTCTCAGTGGTTATTAGGACTGGAATTGCTATTTTCAACAGCCATTGCCTTTTGTTTGTTTGTTTGTTTGTTTTGTTTAAAAGGAAGACAGTGATATTGCACTGGCAAATTCCCCATAGAAAGAAAGAGTGGAAGAAAAGAATAATAAAGGCACCTCAACTTTTCCTCATTTACGTAGGACAGTCTTATAATATGCATCCAGATATCCTCCAATCACACAAGCTGAAAATTGGTCCACTTTACTGCAGTTCTGTAACCATGTGGGAACCAATCCTGTCTGCGTTCTGTGCACATCTACAATTCCTGCTGAATGACCTGCCGTGGGAACGAGTTACCAGTGACCCAGGTCTGTGGCGGAAGGAGGGTGCAGGTGGAGTGAGTGATCCCAGGGCTGGGGCAGCAGGAGGTGTGTGTGGGTGAGTGGGGCAATGGTGGGGGGGTAGGGGGAACCCAGAGCTGGGGCAGCAGGGTGTGTGTGTGGGAGAGCCGAGGGCTGGGGCAGCAAGGGGGTGCGGGTGGGGGAGGTGACAGCCCAGGGCTGGGGTGGGAGGGGGGAGCGGCAAGGAGCCTAGGGCTGGGACGGGGGGCAGCCAAAATTTTTTTTGCTTGGGGCGTCAAAAAACCTAGAGCCGTCCCTGGCAGTAGCCTATCGGCTCCTTTTGTGTGTTGCACCGGGCATCGCTCTGACGAACCCGAATTTCCTTCTTGTGTGATTGGTGTGTGTAAAGTCCTCCTGTACTGGTAACCAGACGTCTATGTCGGGACAGTTCCCTAAAGGAATGCCGGCTCAGTTTTAGGAAGGGTCCGGACTCCATTTCTGGAAAAATGGTCTAGGCTAACTCAGGGAGATCCCAAAACTCAGTGGCCACTGTTAAAATCTTGGAACAAGGACCGAGTGGACATCTTAAAAGACAAACTCGGCTAACCTAAAACTAAATTGGAAAAGGAGAGTTTAATTGTTTCATGCAGTGGTGGGAAGAGGCAAATCGTAGGTGGACAAAATCAAAACTCGCCTCTCTCAAATATTTAAATAATAAGTTAAAAGCTTTATTAAAAGCTTCCTCTCCCACCACCAGACCGAGCGCTCCCCTTTACCCCGTTCTCCGAAAAAAACCCAACAACCCTGGATCGATCCCAACCCCCTCCATACTCCCATCTCATTGTAAAAAGGACAAAAAAGCTCCTTGTTCTGTTCCCCTTCATTGTCTGCCTCAGAAACTGATTCTTTAGTGTTCCACTACCAATTCAGTAAGGAGGGTGGGTCCCTCAACTAGCCCCCACCCTTCTTGGTCCCTTTCCTTAAACATTTCTTTCAAAATTGTGAAATGACCACAATATCACTCTCAAAAACGCTTCATTGGAAAAAGCAGGATCGGGCCCAGACAAGCAGGCAAGCAACAGATAAAGAAACTGAAAAATAGGTTGGAAGCCCTAAGGGGTTAGTGTCAGGAGTAAGTGCAAGCATGAACCCCTGGAACAATACTTAAAATGGTGAAATCTGAGATGATAAAGGTGTCATTTTGGGAAATAAACAAGTGATTTAAGGAAAGAGCGAAAAGTTAACTCTACAGAGGCTGAAAAGAATTAAGCAGTTAAACCTTGTAAAAATGTTAAAAAGGACCTTGTTAAAAGAATTCTTGGTTTCTTTGCAGCCATTCTAAAGGAAAAATGGGCCCTTTTCCAGAGGAATGTCTGTAAATAATCCAGGTAAAGAGACTATCTAATTAAAATCATTTGACTATGGACAATTGAGTCAAATTTGCTAAAAGAACATAGGGGGGTTTCTATTGGAACTTAACTGCCCCAAATGTATAAAGGTAATGTAATCTATGTACAGCTATGTAAAAACAAAGCAGTGTAAAAGGGATGTTAAGGAAAAGAAAACGTATATGTATCTATCTGTGGAAATATGTGAGGTTTGTAAAACTCCTGTTTTGTAGATTTAAGATAAATTGGTTTTTTTTTGTTTATAATGCCACTAAAAATCCATTTGACTCTTTAATTCAAAGTTACAAAACTGACAGACTTTTTTGCCAGACACAGGTAATCAGTGTTGGTTGGTTTTGAGATTTGGTATTTAACCCTTAAGGGGTAACTTGATTCTTTACAAAATTTAAATGTTTTCAAATAAAGACCAAGTCATGACTGCAGCAGGACAGTCAAAATCAGAAGAATAGGGAGAGATTCTGGATTCTTGTTTGTTTGTTTGTTTGTTTGTTTTTGTAACAAAATAGCAGATGAGAGCTGTAGTAAAAGAATAAAGACAGTGCCCCTCTGAAGCAACAGCAGGGGTGAGGTGCACAAAACAAAAAGAAGCAATGTTAGAAACACTGAGCCTTAAAATGGCTGTGTAATCAGACTGTCACTTTGATAAGGGTACATAAAACTCTGTAAGAACAAAAGAAACAGTTACACCTTATGTAAAAATTAATATGGCTAATGTTTTAAAAGTTAAAGTATAGAAGGAATGTGCAGACATGTGCAGTGTATATTACAGAGGGGGTAAAAGAAATGCAAACGAAACATGCTACTTAGTTAAAATCCTATTAGGGCTCCAAAGGAGCCACAATAGATTGTGTTTTCTTTTTCAGATCTCTGTGTGTTTTGGAAGCAGGAGTTAAAAGTAATCAAAACTCTGGTAAAAGTTAATTGTGTTCCTTTTAAGACAGAGTCTCTGAGCTCTGCTGATGGCTTTGAATCCAAAAGCCAAGCCTGTGTTGATGCAAATTACCTAACTGATAAAGGAAGTGAGAGAACTGCCAGCACAAAGTTGCAGATAAAGAACATACCTGGTCAGCAAACAAATTGTCTAAATAAAAGGCCCAGTATAACAAGATACCTTTAATTAAAATAAATTTAATGTCAATAAGTACCCCTGTAACAATGTATAGTGTGTATGATTTTTGGAAAAATCCTTTATGGTAATGATGCTTTTCAGCTATTACCTGTGAACAAACTTAAAGCTTAACACAGCAGGAAAGTCATTGTAAACTTGGTCTGCTGTAAAGGAAAAACTGAGGTACACCACCTCATGGATTTAATGACTGAACAGTGGGATAATTTCCCCATAACTCTTAAAAGATAGAAGCCATTGAAACCTGGCCTGCCTATAGAACAAAAACACAGGAAAATATGGAAGTAATTCCTCTTGTTTTGCCTGAAATCAGCAAGGGTATTTGTGAAAGAAAGGAATATTTTAAGCACTAATGAATGCCACTCCAAAAGGGGTAGAAAAATGTTATTTTTGTCTTTCAGAAAAAGCTAATACCAGCTACAGGACAACCTAATACAGAAACAAATAGAAGTGGGTATGCTTATCCATGCCTGTTGCTCCAAAGCCCTGTAGTAAAGACATCTCACTAGGATCCTGTATGTGGGATAAAATGAATAATGAGACCAAAGTACTGTATAACAGGCTATGTGTATGTGTTAATTCTTGGGAAAAAGTGTTTTAAAAGAATGGAAGTGTTAGCAACCTTCCAATAGACAAATGTAAATGTAATATAAGTACTGTTTTTACAAAAGGCAAAAAGGTAACATAGTTCCTAAAACAAACAAAAAGGCAATGTGGGAAACCGAACCATTCATATTATACATGCAAATGGCAACATGTTAAGAATTGCCACTGCAGAAAGACATAACAGCTTACCATTGGTATAACATATTTTCTGAATGGTCTCCCACAACTACTGGCGTACTAATGTTACTAACCCTAATTGTTTTTGGTTTTAAATTGTATGTGTTTAATTGGAATGTCTGAAATGTGCTGTTGGATAAAACAAATCTATGCAAAGCTAGAGCCACAGGCCCAAATCACCTCCCAGTATTTTCTATTACGTGGACTAAATAAGAAGTGACACTGGTGATTAATAATCTTAGTGTCAAAAGGGGGATATGTAGGAGCAGGATTTTATAATGTCCCATAAGAATTAATGTATGATTTGATTTCATCCTGTCAGCCACCCTTTTTGAATAGCAGAAAGGAATGACAGACCAGAACAATCCTTATGACTGATTATGGTCATCCTTTTGTTTTAGAATAAGTTATAATGTCTACTATGGTTTCCTATATGTATTACAAAGTAGGCCTCTAGTTAAATATACATTTCTTTGTTTTAAGGTTTAGTAAGTAAGAAACAGGATTCTCTATTGTGTCTATGTTAAGTAGATTAGAGGAACATTGAAGGCCTGGGTCTCCATGTAAATTGTCTTGGTTATTGATTGTAAAACTTAGCAAGGTTTAATTTGCAATGCCTTTTTGCTCGATATAAAATACTACTGTTTGTATTCTTACTCTGTGTGAATAAGGAATGTATGCATCAGGAAAAGATAAGGTGTGAAGACCATTGTTATAGCCAGAGTCAAGGAAGACGTAGTAAAGAGACTTAAAGGACATCAAAGAATCATCAGGTACTGCTTACTACCTAGACGGCTGTTAAATGGTCTGGCATCGCAGCGTGGATACATGCTTCGCAGTGTAAGAAGGCACCACCCCCAGCAAACCAATCACCACCTCAGGACCACGCAGAGTCAATTGTGACTCCAGAAGAAGACGTAGAGGAACAGCCTGCAATACCTTACCATCTACGCTCTCGTAAGGGTTGCCAGAAGCAGACGAGGACCCAAAGCAAGGCCCAAAAAGAAGCAGTAGTGAGCCTAGCGCCTGCTGCCTGGTGGATGTAAAATTGTGACTGCAGTTCCCTCAGTTGAGGTTGTCAGAACCAGAAGGGCCTTGCCTTCAACATGCGCCTCTGGTGGCGCCTATCCCTCGGCTGCTGGTGTCTTAAGGTCTGGGGAGTCCACAATGACAATTCTTTTATCCAGCAGCAAGTGTGGATAGCTCAGACCCTTAATATTTCTAATTGCTGGGTCTGCAGCCACATCCCAGCCCACTCTCAAGCTGGTGTTCCTGTCCTGGCAATCCTACTCAATTCCCCAGACCTCACTGGAGGACCTCGTCCATTTAACAAAACATGGAGCAATAATGACACTTGGGAAGCAGTGGGAATAAATGTATCTAAATGGATAAGTGTGGTGGAGGGAAAAGGTCATTGGTGTTGGGTGTGTAATGGGACAGGGCTGGATCTGGGAAAAAGCTGTTGCCTTCAGCATATTGTGGCCAATGGTGTATGGGATTATTCGAATAAAACTAAAAAGTGGCGGGCTGGGTATGGGGATATGAATTTTTTCTTGATCTGAGGATCAAACAGAAAAATCAATTTCATGTGCCCCCTACAGTAACCTCAGTGAAAACAATACAATCTTTCAACACCATGCAAAAAGGCTCCTAAGGTTACCAGCAGTAGTTGAAATAATGGCAAATGAAATCGGAGACAGTTTAAAAAACCCTGGCCAAAGAAACGGGCGATCTGACAGATGGCCCTCCAAAACAGTCAGGCATTGGACATTGTGCTGGCGGCCAAAGGAGGGACCTGTGCTCTCATTGGAAAAGAATGTTGTGTGTTCATACTGACGACACCAATGAGGTAATAGATCGCGCTAGTCACTTAGAACAAATCGCATATCTTCCCCATGAAGAGCCGAGTTCTTTATGGAAGTGGCTAAGTAACCTGTTCAATTTCTCTGGCATAGGAAACTGGTTGTTTCAGGGAGCCCTGACTATCCTATTTGAAATCTTAATGATTTTTGTATGTTTTCAGCTAATCTCCTGTTGTATCCAGAATTGTGTAAGGTATGCCACCCAAGTGACTGCCCCAAAACAGAGTGCTAATATGATGATTTTGAAATATCACTGATGAATGAAGAAATAAAGAACGATTAATATGTGGAACCCAGTAATTATTGGTCTTTGCGTAAGCTTGACCAAAAGGAGGGATTGTGAAAGTGAAATGAATTATATTAAAGAAATAGAATGAATTAAAGAATGCTGTATGTACCTTTAAGTAGAAATGAGAAATGCTGCAAGCCAGGGGGGCAGGAAAGCAGACATTAACTGCTTAATGAATTGCCCCACTTAAGGGCAATTGGTGAAGCATTAGCTTTAGATCGATAAGAGTTAATAAGGAAGCAGGATATGCATATTGTGCCCTATGCAAATTTTACAATTTTGCTCTCTCTGTCCCTTTGTTTAGTTCGCACCCTTTTATCTGTATAAATAAGTCTGTTTGAATCTTGCATGGGGGCTCACGTTATCTGAATGTATTAGCAGAGCGCTGTGCTAATAAAACAGAGTGGTCTGACAAACTGTGAGTCCTGAGTCTAACTTTGACACCTTACACCGGCAACCTTGACTGCAGCAAGGAGCACTTCAGCAACAGGCTCAGCAGGTGCAGAATGTTGTTGAATGTGCCTTTGACCTCTTAAAGGGGCACTGGCACTGCCTCTTTGGCAGGTTAGACCTCAGTGAGGAAAATATTCCCACGGTCATAGGAGCCTGCTGTGCTGTGCATAACATTTGTGAAGTTAAGGGGGAAAAGTTTCTGCAGGAGTGGAGCACTGAGGCGGATCGGCTGGCTGCTGCTTTTGAGCAGCCAGATACCAAGGATATTAGAGGCGCTCAATGTGGAGGCTGAATCAGAGAGGCTTTAAAGGAGCATTTTAACAATGAGCCACAGTAATGGGCATTTCTGTAATGCATTGAGCCAGGCATTGTTTTCTTGCACCGTAATATGAACTTTGTAATGATCGCGGTGTGCGCAGTAATGTAACAATGCAAATGCACCTATTGGGACTTCTATGAATTTTAGCAGCAACCACCATATGTAAAAGACAAATAAAGATTCATTCACTTTCTATAAGTACATTTTTATTCAACAGTCATGCAAACATTTCTATCTTCTGGAAGGAACATGAAAATTGAGCACATTTTCCAGTGAGGCTCTCACAGCTGGGTGTATGTCCAGCTATCATTGTGAAACATCTTCCTTGGGGTGGAGTGCCCGGGGTACTGCGACGACTCTGGAATATGCAAGGAATGTGTGGGGAGAGCCCAGAAGGCAGTTCTGTATGGGCTGCAGGGGGAGGTGAGCATGGATGTGTTCCGCCTGAAGTTCAGTCAGGGATCTCAGTGTCAGTTCCCTGAGCTGCTTTATCATCTGCTCCTGCCTGTGTTTCCGATCCTGACTATCCATCCGCAGTTTGTCATTGATAGCATCTCTCCATGCTCTCTACTTGCAGTACGAAGCACCAGAGGATTGCAGCACCTCCTAGAACATGTCTTCCTTACGCTTGTTTCGTCATCTTATCAGCCTGAGCCACTCAGCTGGTGTGCAGGAGGAGACCCTCAAGGGCACATTGGCAGATGCTAAAGAAACAACAGACAGAGGCATTATTGTGAGTGCAGTCACACTCTTGATCCAAACAAGTTAGAAACACAACTTTCTCACTTTCCCTTGGCAGGCATGCAGCACGGCGGGAGCCTCAGCCCTGGTTAGTTTGGTCTGGGAGGTAGGGGGTTTCAGTGGGGTATCACTGCACGCAAATAGGGCTACTATTCTGAATACTGCACTGTTTTCCACAGGCGGGGGTGATAGCTGATATCTCGCTCCTGAGGGTTACCAAGGGTGCAGCTTCTGCATGTGTGTGGGTGCAGACCGGGTCTGTATGCTGCTCATATATGTGCGGCTATGATGCCTGCAGAAGTAATTGCTGATTGGAGTGTCAAAGTTTCCTACAGTGGCAGAAAAAACAAAGCAGCCCTCCCAAGAAACCTTTGGCAGAAGATTGCAGATTACTTCCAGGAAAGTTTCCTAGAGATCTGTGTGAAGGATTCCCGGGACATCCTGATGTGCATAAAGAAACTTTTCCGCATGGCCCCCTCTGCCTAACTGCACATGGGAATGAGAAGCAGATACAAACTGTACCTATGTTGGTTATTTCAATCCCTTTTTCTATCCTGATTTTTTTAAAAAAAGCAGAGCATTACCACGTGCATCCCTGTGGTATCGAAGCACAATGAAAACTTACGGGAGCTTCCCTCTCCTGCATTAGCCGTGCCCAAGCCAGAGTGCTGGGACTGGCTAGACCCCTCCAGAGTCAAAAAGAGGTCCTGGCTCACCATGCCACCAGATGTCCCTGTTGCCTGTCCCCCATCCTCCTCCAAATCCACTTCCTTATCCACCACATCATCCTTGGGATTCACTCCACTGGACACTGTCTCCAGCCTCTGCAAACTGTCCACAGGGCTTGTGGAGATGGGGTTGCTGCCGAGGCTGGCGTGCAGCTCCTTGAAGAAGCAGCATGTCTTTGGCACCTCATCAGAGTGACTACTGACCTCCCTTGCCTTCTAGTATACCTGCCTCAGCTCCTTGATTTTTGCACTGCTGCATGTCCTTATCGTATCCCGTCTCCTCCATGCCACAAGCAGTCAGCCTGTATATACCCGTTTCCACGTCTGGAGCGGGGCTGTGACTGCACAGCCTCCTTTCCTTCACAGATCCAACAGATCCACCACCTCCGGTGTACTCCAGGCAGGAGCGCGTTTGCTGCGGGGAGCCAGCGTGGTCAGCTGGACAGATGATATGTGAGCTCTCCACGCCGAGCAAACAGGAAGAGCAATTTCAAAAATTCTGGGGACTTTAAAAGGGGAGGGATGCATGCCTTTGTATCTGGCTGCATGGCAGCGGAGTGCAAACCAGTGACCAGAGCAGTCACGATGGGCATTGTGGGACACCTTCTGGAAGCCACTTAGGGTGACACAAGCAATGCAGTGTCTATACTCTAATTACGTCGCCCAAAGAGCTATGCCTCTCATCAAGGTCGTTTTGTTGTCAGTGTAGGAGAGTTGAACTGGTGGGAGGAGGATTGCAGCGTGTACACCTCCATAGTTAGGTTAATGTGAGTTGTCTTATGTCAACTTAACTTTGTAGTGTAGACAGGCCCTAATACTTCAAAATCCTGGATCCCTGCTCTGAGGTCTGCCCTGCTTTGCACCCTCTCCTCCCCTGATCGAGGCAGGCATGGGGCTGAGGGTAAGGAACAAGCAAACTCTGTCTTCCAGGGGGAAATAAGTCTCTAGAATCCTGGGTGATGGTGAAACTGGACAAGATGATCAGGGAAAGTTGTGACTGTTTCCAGTGCCACTGGGAATCACCTACCTATGCCCAGATCTGAGCCTGGGTGGCGTGTTCTATCACACCATTATGCAGCGGTTCCATGCTCTAGCATGTGAGTCCAGATTTCTGTTGGCTTTCCACCCAGCCTCTAAAGATTGGGCATGTAAAATTTTCCCTGCACAATTACTGCATGCTTGGGCCCACAGCACATACATATGGTTTGGAAGGATTAGCCTCTGACAACATGTATAAATACAAATTATAAAGGGAAAAGCTAGTTGTTGGTATAAAATGAAGCATGTGAAACTACTTTAAAAATTGGGGGGCAGGGTGGATATGTTGGGGACTTGTGTGCTGGTCCCTATTCTCAGTCCCTCTTTTCTGCACTTTAAGCCATCTTTGCACTCGTATTCTGGGGAGCTCTGAATTCCTTTTGCCTCACACGGCCTGTTATGTACCCTAGGAAGCAGAGAGTAGCCATAGAACAGGGAACTCCAGACAAACTCCTTTTCCACACTACTTTATGCCTTTCCCTCTCCAGAGTGCTCCCAACACCAGGGCTTGGTATCCCTTAAGCTTGCTTTACTCCATCAGGGAAGAATGCTCTTCAGGGAGTATTCCAGTATTGCTGACCCCCATGTTCCAAAATCATGAGATTGGCTTAAGAATCATGAAATTTTCAAATATATTAAATGTGGAATATTTTTATTTGGTTTCTGAACCTTTAAGATGCACTCTGTTTGCATTTGCAGGCATTTTGCCACAAGCAGGAGGCTAGTAACTTACTTTTCTGAAAAAATGAAAGATGAAATATTTGTTTCCAGATCACTTGCTTCCAGGAGCTGGGGATTTAGGAAAAACACCAGATGTCATGAGACTCGCAATCAGATTGAGTTGCCAACACTGGTATTCCCAAAGGGACATTTCCTTCCACACTGCAAGCCCCTTACACTGCCAGAGCAACATAAGGTATAACTGGGAGTCAGGCACATTTAATACCTATTGGGAGATGAGAACTTGTTTTGGATAGATCAGTTTTTCAGATCACTGAGGTTTGCATAAATGAGGTTTCTCTGTAAACTGATACAGAAAAAGAGAGAGAGAGAAGAAGGAAATGTATTAGAATAGCATTACTGTTTATAACTTTTTAGGCACTGTTGTCAAAACAGACTTAATGGGAAGCTATCATTAGACAAAAAGGAGCTGACAGATGGTAGGTCTTTGGCACCTTAAATTACAGGCGATACTGTTGTGTTTTGGGGATTCATTTTTCATAAGAGACCTCCACAACAGCTCGGGTACCTTTATTTTTTCATGTAAGTTCCTCTTTGGAAGTTCCAGATAAAATACACAGACTTCTAATTAGCATATTCTTTCTTTTTTTTAAAGAGAGAGTGAGAGACTGTTGTAATTGTCTTCCTGGATCTCATGAGGCAAAATTGACACTATTTTAACTTTAAGACTTTTTTACAATTTTTTTTAATTAAATAAATTTTGTATAGCACATCATTATACTTGAAAAGCATTTTAATTCAGCTTGATTGGAGTATCATGGAGATCTTAAGCTTATACATGTAGGCAGAACTGGAAGCAAGAATTATCCAGTAGCATTATCTTTTAATGGCTGTTTCTATTTTTGTCCCAAATTCAATAATAGCTAAAATCTTATGTGTTATATGGCAAAAGCATCACTGATGGTTCAGTTAGCAGACAAAAGGACACATGCAGACATCTAATTTTAACAACGCTTTTCTAGATGAATTTAGAATAATGCCAAATCAACTTTTTGTTTTTTGTTTTGTTCTTTTCTTGAACTAATTAAGCAATATGATGGTTAACAACAGATAATCAGTTGCCAGTGGACAAAGGTAAATCAAGTTCATTACCGTATACTTTGGATTCCCCCAGAGTGATCATAGATACTCATCCCCTGAGGTATTCCCTGTGGTTTTGACAGATTAAGATAGGGTATTTTGTTTTGTTTTTAAAGGGAGAGGTAGTATAGTCATGCTGGTAAAGTGTAAGAGACAAACTGTCTTTTTATCTAAAGGCTACATTAAAAAAATAAAAAATTGCATACCTTACTCATAAAACATGCAGATGAATATGCAAAAATAAACAATTGCATGCAGTTTCCTAGTGTTTAATTTGCAGATGAATTTGCAATTGCCTGTTTTCAGCATGCAGCTGCACATCTTTGCAGTGTTGTAGCCATGTTGGTACCAGGGTATGAGAAAGACAAGGGGGTGAGGTAGTATCTTTTACCGACCAACTTCTGTTGGTGAAAGAGACAAGCTTTCGAGCTACACAGAGTTCTTTTAGTTCTTGTCTCTTTCACCAACAGAATTTGGTCCAGTAAAAGATATTACCTCACCTTTCCTTGTCTTAGGGTGACCAGATAGCAAGTGTGAAAAATCGGGACGGGGTGGGGAGTAATAGGAGCCCATATAAAAAAAAATCCCCAAATATCGGAACTGTCCTATAAAATCGAGACATCTGGTTACCCTACCTTGTCTCTCTCATCTTACACATGTAATTGGGGCATACAGGTTATAAAAATATTGAGTCTTAAGGACCAGATTTTCAAAACTTGGCACTTAGTTCCTTCTGACCTTAAAGTCTATGAATCTATCATGATGATCTAGTCCAGTGGTTCTCAAACTGGGGGTTGTGACTCCTCAGGGGGTTCCAAGATGGTTACATGGGGGTCATGAGCTGTCAGCTCTGTGGGGCTGACAGCCCCAAGCCCTCATTAAATTAAATTACCCCCCATTTTTAATTTTAAGGGGGGGTCACACTCAGAGGTTTGGTGTGAAAGGGGTCACCAATACAAAAAGTTTGAAAACCACTGATCTAGTCTGACCTCCTTCACATTGCAGGCCAGAGAACCTCATCCACCCACTCCTATAATAGACCCCTAACCTCAGGCTGAGTTACTGAAATCCCCAAATCATGTTTAAAGACCATTATAGAGAATTCACCATTTACACTAGTTTAAACCTGCAAGTGACCCACACCCTATGCTGCAGAAGAAGGTGAAACGCCCCCATTCCCAAGGTCTTTGCCAGTCTGACCCGAGAGAAAATTCCTTCCCCACCCTCAAATATGCTGTTTCTTTTCTTCGCTCAACCCTCATTTGTATGGGTAAAATGGTTCCTCACATGTGCCTGAGGGTGCTTTTGAGCACACTTACCCATTTTCTGAATGGAAATGTAGGTTGCACGCATGCAACAGCTGCATGCACAATTTTAGAAGTATCAATTCAAGACTAGCTTTGAAAATTGGGCCGTAAGGCTAGCTTTATAGTCTTCAGTGGGAGCTCCTGGGTTCTGAGTAGTTACATAGGTGCTTAAATATCTAGCCTGACTACAGGCATTCAGTTTTGAAAATCTTGGCCTATATATTTAGAGTGAGATCCTTGCCCCTGCCATGGCCTCTTTATGCCAGGTAAAAGGGCCAGAGCAGTGTAAAGAGGCTCTAAAAGTCCCAGATCTGACCAGAGGAAAATTCTCCTGGTGCCGGCAAGCACTGCAGAATACAGTAACAAGGCTGCTTTTTTGAGGACCCCTTTGTAAGCTCTGATATGGGGCTGAAGGTGGGAGGGGAGCATTGACAGAGCCACAGCACAGTGCTGCAGCAATTCCAAGCATTGCTGCAGCTCACAGGGCTGGTCAGGTTTTAATTTCAACTGGCCCCCAAGGAAGTCTAAGTTATGCTCCAGTCACTGGAGCACCTCAGTACTGAGGGAAGCATAAAGGTGGCTTAAAGTCACCTTAGCCTTACCTCCCCCTGGGCTCTGAGTTCTGTGTTGCACCTCTTGTAGATTCATAGATTCCAAGGTCAGAAGAAGAAGTGAGGTTCTTACCCACGAAAGCTTATGCTCCCAATACTTCTGTTAGTCTCAAAGGTGCCACAGGACCCTCTGTTGCTTTTTAAGGTCAGAAGGGACCATTGTGATCATCTACTCTGACCTCCTGTGTAACACAGGCCATAGAACTTCCCCAAAATAATTCCTAGAGCAGATCTTTTAGAAAAACATCCAATCTTGATTTAAAAATGGTCAGTGATGGAGAATCTACCTTGATAAAGTGTTCCAATGGTTTATTATCCTCCCCGTTAAAAATGTACACCTTATTACCAGTCTCAATTTGTCTAGCTTCAGCTTCCAGTCATTGGATCATGAGCTACCTGTCTCTGCCAGATTGAAGAGCCCTTTATGAAATATATGTCTCCCATGTAGATACTTATAGACCGTAATCAAGTCACCCTTTAGCCATCTCTTTGTTATGCTAAATAGATTGGGCTCCTTGAGTCTGTCACTATAGATTTCTAAATCTTTAATGATCCTTGTGGATCTTCTCTGAACCCTCTCCAATTTATCAACATCCTTCTTGAATTGTGGGCACCAAAACTGGACACAGTATTCCAGCAGTGGTCACACCAGTGCCAAATACAGAGGTGAAATAACCTCTCTACTCCTACTAAAAATTCCCTTGTTTATCCAGCCAAGGATTGCATTAGCTCTTTTGGCCACAGCATCACACTGGGAGCTCATGTTCAGCTGATTATCCACTTGGCCCCAAATATTGTTCAGAGTTACTGCTTCACAGGATGAAGCACGGGCCTTGACCCCAGGTCCACAGGAGCAGCCATGCTTCAGCCCTCCACTTGGCATCCTGCTGACAACTGCTGACTTAGAATCATGAAGCCCAGCCCCAGTTTGAGGCTCGGCCCTGACGTCCCATTGGTGGAGTCCCAAAGCAGCCAATTGGCCTGCTGGTCCTACTCAAGCCAGCAACAGGAATAGGAAACTGTCTGAACAACTGGGATTCACCCTGTTCTAGACTGTACCTTGTGCCTCCTGCTCCAAGGGCTTAACTCCTAACATCTGGCTTGTGGTTCTGATCTCCCATAGTTTGCATCCTGCCTCTGACCCCCGTGGTCTCCTGACCCCCTGGCTCTTGCCTCCTAATTGTGGACTCCAGCTCTGACCACAAGGTCTGGCCACCTACGACCAGGCCCTGACAGATAGAGGCCACCATCCTGTAAGTCTAGCCTACGTTCTTTGTTCCTAGATGTATACATTTAATTGTAGCCATATTAAAATGTATATTGTTTACTTGCACCCAGTTTACCAAGCAATCCAGATCACTTTTTATTAGTGACCTCTCCTCTTCACAACTTATCACTCCCATAATTTTTCTGTCATCTGCAAACTTATATCAGTGATGTTCTTAAGGGCACAAAAAATAAACTATCCCACTGCATGGGAAAAATAGGAAGTATAGCAAAAGGCCACCCTGGCTTAACTAGGAGATCTTCAATGATCTGAAACTCAAAAAAGAGCCCTACAAAAAGGAAACTAGGTCAAAGGATGAATATAAACAAATAACACAACTATATAGGGACAACATTAGAAAGGCCAACACACAAAATGAGATTAAACTAGCTAGAGACACAAAGGGTAACAAGAAAACCTTCTACAAATACATTAGAAGCAAGAGGAGACCAAGGACAGGGTAGGCCCATTACTAATTAAGGGGAGAAAACAATAATAGAAAATGTGGAAATGGCAGAAGTCCTAAACAACTTTTTTGTTTCAATTTTCACCAAAAAGTTTTGTCGCAATTAGACGTCTAACATAGTAAATACCCGTGAAAATTAGGTAGGATCAGAGGCTAAAATAGGGAAAGAACAAGTTAAAGATTAGTTAGACGTCTTCAAGTCACCAGGGCCTGATGAAATACATCCTAGAATACTCAAGGAGCTGACTGAGGAGATATCTGAGCGATTAGCGATTATCTTCAAAAAGTAATGGAAGATAGGTGATATTACAGAGGACTGGAAAAGAGAAATATATAGCAAATCTATAAAAAGGGAAATAAGGACAATTTGGGGAATTATAGAGCAGTCATCTTAACTTCAGTACCCAGAAAGATCATGGAGCAAATAATTAAGCAATCAGTTTGCAAACACTTAGAAGATAATAAGGTGATAAGTAAAAGTCAGCATGGATTTGTCAAGAACAAATATTATCAAACCAACCTAATAGCTTGCTTTGACATGGTAACAAGCCTTCAGGATAGGGGGGAAGCAGTAGATGTGGTATATCTTGACTTTAGTAAGGCTTTTGATACTGTCTCACATGACCGTTTCTTAAACAAACTAGGGAAATACAACCTAGATGGTGCTACTATAAGATGGGTGCATAACTGGTTGGAAAACCATTCTCAGTGAGTAGTTATCAGTGGTTCCCAGTCAAGCTGGAAGGGTATATCAAGTGGGATCCTGCAGGGATCAGTTCTGGGTCTGGTTCTATTCAATATCTTCATCAATCATTTAGATGAGGGCATAGAAAGTACACTTATAAAGTTTGTGGATGATACCAAGCTGAGAGGGGTTGCAAGTGCTTTGGAGGATAGGATTGAAATTCAAAATGATCTGGACAAACTGTAGAAATGGTCTGAAGTAAATAGGGCAAATGCAAAGTACTCCACTTAGGAAGGAACAATTAGTTGCACACAATCAAAATGGGAAATGACTGCCTAGGAAGGAGTACGGCAGAAAGGGATCGGGGGGGGGGGGGGAGGGTCATAATGGATCACAAGCTTAAATGAGACAATAGTGTAACATTATGGCAAAAAAAGCAAACATCATTCTGGGATGTATTAGCAGGAATGTTGTAAGCAAGACACAAGAAGTAATTCTTTCTCTCCACTCTGCTCTGATTAGGCCTCAACTGGAGTATTGTGTTCAATTCAGGGCACCATATTTCAGGAAAGATGTGGACAAATTGGAGAAATTCCAGAGAAGAGCACCAAAATGATTAAAGGTCTAGAAAACTTGAGCTATGACGGAAAATTAAAAAAAAAAGGGGGGGGGGGGAGGTTGTTTAGTCTGGAGAAGAGAAGACTGAGAGGGAACATAACAGTTTTCAAGTATATAAAAGGTTGTTAGAAGAAGGAAGGAGAAAAATTATTCTCCGTAACCTCTGAAGATAGGACAAAAAGCAATGGGCTTAAATTGCAGCAAGGCTGATTTAGGTTGGACATTAGGAAAAACTTCCTAACTAGAGTGTGAAGTCTCTATTACGGGAGATTTTTAAGAACAGGTTAGATACACACTTGCCAGGGATGGTCTAAATAACACTCAGTTCTGCCATGAGTGCAGGGGACTGGACTAGATGACCTCTAGAGGTCTCTTCCAGTCCTGCAATTCTGTGATCCTATGTTTTCTTCCAACTCAGTGATAAAAATGTTAAATAACACAGGGCCAAGAAGAGATCCCTGTGAGACCCCACTAGAAACATCACCACTTGATGATTTCCCATTTACAATTACATTTTGAGACCCACCAGTTAGCTAATTTTTAATCCATTTAGGGTGTACCATGTTAATTTTATACCATTCTAGCTTTTTAACCAAAATGTTTTGAGATACAAAGCCATACGCCTTAGAGAAATCTAAATATATTTCATCAACACTATTACCTTTTCAACCAAACTTTAGTGTCATTAAAAAAAATTTATCAAGTTAGTTTGACAGGATCTGTTTTCCATAATTTCCAGGTTGATCAGCATTAATTATATTAACCTCCTTTAATTGTTCATTGAGTCCCATACCAGCTGCTCCATTATCGTGCCTTGGATTGATGTCAGACTGACTGGCCCGTAATTAGCTAGGTTATCCCATTTACTTTTTTAATATTGGTACCACATTAGCTTTCTCTCAGCATTCTGCAACTTCCCCACTGTTCCAAAACATTTTGAAAATCAGCATTAATGGCCCAGTGCGCTCCTAAGACAGCTGTTTTAAAACTCTTGGATGCAAGTTATCTGGACCTGATGATTTAAAAATCAGTAAAAATCTGTTTAACATTCTCCTGAAGTACAAATGGAAGTGAAAGAGTGTTATCATCATATTATATGACTACATCGTCCAGTTTTTTCCCCCAGATACAGAACAGAAATATTTATTCAACACTTCTACCTTTTCTGCATTACATAAGAATGGCTGTACTGGGCCAGCCAAATGTCCATCAAGCCTAGTATCCTGTCTTCTCACAGTGGCCAATCCAGGGCCGGCTCTAGGTTTTTTTTCCACACCAAGCAAAAAAATTTTTGGCTGCCCCCTGTCCCAGCCCTGGGCTCCTCGCCGCACCCCACTCCCACCCAAGCCCTGGGCTCTCACCCCCCTGACCCACACGCCCCTGCCGCCCCAGCCCTGGGCTCTCACCTCCCCCACCCGCACCCCCTTGCTGCCCCAGCCCTCGGCTCTCCCAGACACACACCCTGCTGCCCCAGCTCTGGGTTCCCCATACCCCCCCACCATCCCCCCCACACACACACACACCTCCTGCTGCCCCAGCCCTGGGATCACCCACTCCACCTGCACCCTCCTTCCGCCGCAGCCCTGGGTCACTGGTAACTCGTTCCGATGGCAGGTCATTCAGCAGGAATTTTAGATGTGCACAGAACACAGACAGGATTGGTTCCCATATGGTTACAGAACTGCAGTAAAGTGGATCAATTTTCAGCTTGTGTGATTGGAGGATATCTGGATGCATATTATAAGACTGTCCTACATAAATGAGGAAAAGTTGAGGTGCCTTTATTATTCTTTTCTTCCACTCTTTCCACTCTTCACACGCTGGTCTGAGTGGCACAGTAAGAGGGTTGGGGGGTTGCAGAAGGGGTAGGGAGTTCTGGGGGGGTGCAGTAAAGGGACAGGGAGCAGGGGGGGTTGGATGGGGTGGAGGTTCAAGGGGGCAGTCAGGGGCAGGGAGAAGGGGGGGTTAGATGGGTCAGAGGTTTGGGGGGGAAGTTAGGGGACAGGCATCAGTTGGATAGTCATGGGAATCCCAGGAGGTTGTCAGGGGCAGGTAGGGGGTGGGGTNGGGGGGGTTAGATGGGTCAGAGGTTTGGGGGGGAAGTTAGGGGACAGGCAGCAGTTGGATAGTCATGGGAATCCCAGGAGGTTGTCAGGGGCAGGTAGGGGGTGGGGTCCTAGAGGGGAAGTTGGGGGGGGTCTCAGGAGGGGGAAGTAGGGTACAAGGACCAGTGGGGCTTAGATAGGGTGTGGGGTTCTGGGGGGCAGTTGGGGAAGTGGTCCCGGGAGGGGGTGATCAGGGAGCGGGGGGTTGGATGGGTTGGGGTTTCTGTGGGGGGCAATCGGAGGGAGCGGATGGGGGCAGGGTGGGGCTACCCTCCCTCCCCGTGGAGTGTCCTATTTTTTGAATGTTAAAATATGGAATCCCTACTCACAGCGCAGCTCTCCATTCACAGCAGGCTACAGCATGAGGTCTCAGCTTCCTCACTCCCTCCCCCTCTTTCCTGTTGGTAGTGGCCAAGGGGATGCTGGGAAATGTAGTTCTTTCCCTGCTCCAGGACTGGCTCTATAGGCAGGGAGCTAACGAACTACAGCTCCCAGGGGCCCCTGTTGGTTCTCAGCTCCCATGCTGCATCCCTGCCGCCCCTGCAAATGGGCTGCCCCAAGCACGTGCTTGCTTTGCTGGTGCCTAGAGCCGCCCCTGGACATGCAGCAGGGGGTTGTGGATGGCCATCACTGCCGTCCAGAGGAAGAGTCTTCTCTGCCCTTCCGAGAAGAACTTTCCGAAGACCTAAAACCAACAGGATGTGAGGCATTAGCAGATTGCCCAGAGCCAGGCTCCAACTCCTGGGGCTAGAACGGCATCTCCATCTAGTGGCCCCTGGAGGCAGCCACTGCAGGGGACCCAGCCACCCCCACTCCCTGAGCTGTCTCATGCCCTGGCAGAGTGTCCTTACCTCCCCCACCCTGGCTGTGTTCCTGTAGCCCAGGAGCCTGCTGTCCTGGTGCCAGTCCCAGCACCACAGGTCTTCGGCCTCATGGATGCTCAGCCCGGGGAAAGAGAGACACACACACATTTGTCATTGTGGTTGCAGTGCTTGTGTCCTTCCAATCCCATTGGTGGGTGCACAGTGGGCAGAGTCCTCGCTGCGTGCCTGGCCCAACAGAATTGCAGGGGAGGGGTGTAGAACAGAGAAAGAGACAGACAGAGACTCTGGTGCAGCAGCAGCTGGTAGAGCTGTTAAACCCCCTCCCTGGGCTGCCGGCTGATGTCCTTGGTTGGGTCACTGATCAACAGAGCCAGCAGTGCCACGTGGTGATCCATCGTGGGGAATTCTGCTGAGTTCTAATGGAAGGGAGAGGGAGAGGGGACTCCATCAACATTTTCCTGCCAGCTCCCAGTGCCCCATGGGCCAGGACTCTCTTTTTCCCCTCAGCCCCTCTGCAGGAGATGCTACAGGATAGAAGCTAGAGCTAGACCCTTAATTTCCTCTGCCCGCAAGGTAGCCTGGAGAACAGGGATATGGGCAGGACCTTCCATGAGGACTTGCTTCCCCGGCTGCTCCAGGATGACAGGAAGGCATGAACCTGGAGCATGGTCCCCTTAAAAGCGCAGTCACCACTTAACCAGGACAAGAAGAACTTGACTCCAGCCAAGCTCATTCTCTGCTCTGCCTCTGCCTCCCCAAGAGGAACACTCCTAATCCACAGCCCCTGCAGCAGCAGATCCTACAGCCAGTTGGAGCCAGCTCGCCTCACCCCTCCTGGTGGTGGGAGGGGAATAGGAGAAAGGACAAAAGAAGGAAGAGATGAAGAGAAAGGAAGGAGGGATGGAGGAAAAGGTAAAACGAAAAGGACAAACACTAATGTCCCCAGTGATTGTATGGGACAAAATCCCAGGTCGGGAATAAAATTCTGCCACCTTAAACTAGTGTTTTCCATGCCTAGAATTCAGCTGGCACCAGGTGGATCAGACTGAACAAGTTTCAAACCTCTTGGAGACTCTTACCTTCTAAACAGGGACGTCTGTTTTCTAGTAGAATCAGTAAAAGGAAAGGAGAAAGCTCAAAAGAGGCTCCTCCTCGCACTCACGTACGTGAACTCTAACACTCTCCCAGTCCTCAAAGAGAGACCTTGAGAAGGAAACTTGCTGAAGCAAAGCCACAGGGGTCTCTGAGGTTTCCCTGGCCCTGCGCCCCTATCCTGCCTGGGTGATGTCAGCATCTCTCTGTGAGGTCACTACCTCCCCACCACCTTTGACCAATAGGCTGAGGTCCTGCAAAAGGCCTTTGTGATGTCACTGCCACACACACCCCTCCCCTGAAGTGCTAATGTCCTGCTGCTGGCCTGACACTTTGAAGGTTTGAGCTACTCTCTGACAAGCTGGTTCCCTCCTGCTCATGGAGGTGAATTCATCTCCCTTCCCAGTAGCACCTGCTCTCGTTCTCATTCCCCACCAGGCTCCTTGCGCCAGGCCAGCGAATGGCGTTAGGATGGGAATGAGGCCTGGGCCTGTGATGAAGTGGGACTGTTCTTCATGTTTCCTCTGAATACTGTGTGTGTGCCTCAGTTTCCCCTATGCATTTCTTAAGTCTCTAGGTGGTGGGGAAAGGCCAGTGTGCATAAATCACTGACACTCTTTCTCCCTGGCAACAAATGGCCAGGGTCCCTTCCCGCTCTGCAAGGAAATAGCTAAAGGTGAACAAAAAGATCAGGTGACCTCCTGGCCTAGGAAAGAGACAAAGCCAAGAGAAGGAGGGGCTAGAGGGGGTTTCAGAGTTGGAGCTACCTGGGGACTAGGAGTGAGGACAGATGTGGGTATCTGGC
>NC_048300.1:19664397-19816453 GCF_013100865.1 Trachemys scripta elegans
CCCAGGGGCGGAGGAGTCTGCAGCTCGACCCTGGCAAAGAGGTGGTGACCACGAGAAGGGCTGGCACACCAGGGGTTCTTCCTGGAAACCATGGGGGAGCTGAGAGCACATGGGCCTGTGAGTCCAAAGCAACTTGGGAACAGCGGAGGGATGGCCTATCACCATCTCCTTAAGAAGGACATTGTAATCCTGTGCAAAAAGAGAGGGTTACGCATTGGGAAGTTCACCAAGGCCCAGTTAATCGTGCAGCTGGAGGACGAGGACCGCTCTAAGGAGCAGATTCCTGACCCAGACGGGGCTACAAGAGGATTTGGGAGCAGGTGGAGCAGTAGCCAGGCAGCCCCAAGAGTCTGCTCCCCAACCAGATGGGGGTCTTCACGATCGGGTTCCCCATCAGGGGATCGGAGATGGATGGGACTGGAGCTGAGTCTGAGAGAGTGGGAGGACCGTGAGAGAGAGCAAGAGCCCGAGGAAAAGCTGCAGGAAAAGCAACAGCAGCAAGGACTGGCGATACTGGAGCGGAGAGGCATAGGGGGCTCCCCAGGGGTGAGTGGGGATAGTCCCCGGGCTGCCAGTTCCTCAGGGAGCCTCGACACTAAATTGCTGCCCCTGGTTAAGGACGGAGGGGATATGGATGTCCACCACACGGCCTTTGAGCAGGCTGGCGATTTGAACCAGGGGGACCCTGCGGAAAAGCCCCGGTATCTAGCCCCCTTGCTGGGTCCCAAGGCCATAGACGCTGTCAGCCAGATGGGTGGGGTGGTGGCAGGGGCGGCTCTAGGCACCAGCAAAGCAAGCACATGCTTCGGGCAGCCCATTTGCAGGGGCGGCAGGGATCCAGCATGGCAGCAGAGAACCAACAGAGGCCCCTGGGAGCTGTAGTTCGTTGGTTAGCTCCCTGCCTATAGAGCCAGCCCTGGAGCAGGGAAAGAACTACATTTCCCAGCATTCCCTTGGCCACTACCAACAGGAAAGAGGATGAGGGAGTGAGGAAGCTGAGACCTCATGCTCTAGCCTGCTGTGAATGGAGAGCTGCGCTGTGAGTAGGGATTCCATATTTTAACATTCAAAAAATAGGACACTCCACGGGGAGGGAGGGTAGCCCCACCCCGCCCCCATTCGACTGCCCCCCACAGAAACCACAACCCATCCAACCCCCCTGCTCCCTGTGTCCTGATCACCCCCTCCCGGGACCCCTGCCTCAACTGCCCCGCAGGACTCCACCCCCTATCTAAGCTCCACTGGTCCTTGTACCCAACTTCCCCCTTCCTGAGATCCCCCCCCAACTTCCCCTCTAGGACCCCACCCCCTACCTGTCCCCTGACAACTCCCTGGGACTCCCATGACTATCCAACTGCCTCCTGTCCCCTAACTGCCCCCCCACCCTCCTGACCCACCCAACACCCCCCTGCTCCCTGTCCCTTTACTGCCCCCATCAGGAAACCCCCAACCCACTTAACGTGCCACTCAGACCAGTGTGTCTGGCTTTGTGCAGCGCCAGACACGCTGCTGCATACATGCTGCCGTGCTCCCCTGCGGAGCCATAGGCTCCCCTCCTTCCCCCAGCACCTGCCTTCCAGATTTGAACACCTCGAAATTCAGGCATGCTCAAGCTCCGTTTGGGCAGCGGTTACTTCATTTCTCCCAAATCAAATATACTGATCCACTGTAACTTGCTGTAGAAAAAGTAGGATGAAATTGAGCAAGAAATGCTTCTCAGTGGTTATTAGGACTGGAATTGCTATTTTCAACAGCCATTGCCTTTTGTTTGTTTGTTTAAAAGGAAGACCGTGATATTGCATTGGCAAATTCCCCATAGAAAGAAAGAGTGGAACAAAAGAATAATAAAGGCACCTCAACTTTTCCTCATATATGTAGGACAGTCTTATAATATGCATCCAGATATCCTCCAATCACACAAGCTGAAAATTGGTCCACTTTATTGCAGTTCTGTAACCATATGGGAACCAATCCTGTCTGTGTTCTGTGCACATCTAAAATTCCTGCTGAATGACCTGCCGTGGGAGCGAGTTACCAGTGACCCAGGGCTGCGGCGGAAGGACGGTGCAGGTGGGGGGGCGGGGTGTGAGCCCAGGGCTGGGGTGGCAGGTGGTGTGTGTGTGAGTGGGGCAATGGTGGGGGGGGTAGGGGGAACCCGAGCTGGGGCAGCAGGGTGTGTGTGTGGGAGAGCCCAGGGTTGGGACAGCAGGGGGATGCGGGTGGGGGAGGTGACAGCCCAGGGCTCGGGAGAAAGGGGGGTGCGGGTCAAGGGGTGAGAGCCCAGGGATGGGGCTGCAGGGGGGTGCAGCGAGGAGCCCACGGCGGGGACTGGGGGCAGCCAAACATTTTTTGACTTGGGACATCAAAAAACCTAGAGCCGGCCCTGATCTCAGATCGCGATCGGGATCGCAGCTTTTTTTTTTTTTTTTTTTTTGCCGCTTGGTGTGGCAAATACTCTGGAGCTGACCCTGTGCGTGTCAGCCAGGCTGGTCTGGTCCTGGCCTACTCCCTCCTGGGGGAAGCCCAAGAGCTGATGGGGGATAAGCTAAGCAGCTGCATTAGACTCAGGAGATTGGGGCGGGGCCCAGGCCTCATTCCCATCCTATCGCCATTCGCTGGCCTGGCAACAAAGACCGTGGTGGGGAATAAGAGCGAGAGCAGGTGCTACTGGGAAGGGAGATGAATTCACCTCCATGAGCAGGAGGGAACCAGCTTGTCCCCGGAGCAGCTCCAACACAGCTCTTTAGCAAGGCTAATTAATGACAAGCGTTACCTCATCACGGATTTATGTTCTCAGGGTAGGGTGCTTTTGCTCTTGGGAAGAGCAGAGGAGTCCCCTAAGTGCCCTCTGTGAGCCTCTCCTGTCCCAGAGGGCCTCACCCAGTGGCCTAGTGTCCGTGTCACCCGAGCCACCACCTAGAGAGAATGGGAGGATTCAGTCAGCAGGGGCTGCTGATCTGCCCCATTCACCAGGGCTGCCATCCTGTGGCTTCAGCATTAGTGTCTGGGATGACTTGGGGCAAGATCTCGACCTCCCCGCAACCCACTTAACTGCTGCCAGAATCCCTCCTGCCCACCCCTGCTAGAGCCCCTCCCTGCCCAACCTGGGTGGGGGTGGGAGGAGAGGGTTCTGAGAACTTGAGCTGTGGTTTGGAGGTGGATCAGCTGTCAAGGGCGCTGAGGGGGAGGTGGCAGGAGCTCACCCTTCAAGGAGGGGATTTGTACTGGAGGTTACTAGAAAGGACAACAAGACTCCATTCTGGGGGTCAGGAGGTGAATCCATCCCTCAGTGGTGCGCAGGTGCTGGGTGGAAATGCTGCTGGTTCCAGGTGCTCTTAATTCCCCATGATTCCTCGGGGCATTTGAGTCTCTGACAGGTTCTCGTTCCCATGCAGCAGGAGGACGTCACGGCCAAAGTGATGCACCAGCTCCTCATCATCCGGCACTTGCACCAAATGCCTGAGGCACTGCAGGGGCTGTGCCTCTCAGGCCATCAGCAACTCCTGCTCCCTGCTGCAGGTACTGCTCTGGCTCACTGTAAATGGGGAGCTAGTGGAAGGGGATATGAAGCCCCCGGCACTCACTAAAAGGGAAAGTGGTGGATTCTCCATCTCTTGATGTCTAGATGCCTTTCTGGAATGTGTGTTGCCAAAAAGTAACTATTGTACTATACAGGAAGCCCATGATCATGCAGGGGGTTAGATTAGATGCTCTAAAGGTCTCTTCTGGCCATCAAGTCTACTAGTTTTGGAAAAACTGAGTGTAGCATTGGGAGCAGCCTCTTATGTTTTACTGTCTAGCCGGCTTGCTTCCTAGAATGAACAAGCATTGAGTGGGGTGATCCACAGAGAGTAGCTCTGTCAAGGGTGCTTCCCCACTCTGAACTTTAGGGTACAAATGTGGGGGCCTGCATGAAAACTTCTAAGCTTAAATATCAGCTTAGATCTGGTCCGCTGTCACCACTCCCAAGATGCTAATTCCCTTCCCTGGGTAGCATTGAGAGACTCTTCACCAATACCCTGGTGATTACAGATCCAAACCCCTTGGATCTTAAAACAAGGAAAAAAAATCAATCAGGTTCTTAAAAAGAAGGCTTTTAATTAAAGAAAAAGGTAAAAATCATCTCTGTAAAATCAGGATGGAAAATAACTTTACAGGGTAATCAAATGTAAAGAGTCCAGAGGAATCCTCTCTAGCCTTAGGTTCAAAGTTACAGCAAACAGAGATAAACACTCTAGCAAAAAAGTACATTTACAAGTTGAGAAAACAAAGATCAAAACTAACATGCCTTGCCTGGCTGTTTACTTACAAGTTGGAAATATGAGAGACTTGTTCANGGCTCTGAAGAAGGCCTGCCCAGAGACATGGATGCCATGCTGAAGAGTTTGCTGACAGCAACCCCCAGCACAATCTCCAGCATATCTTGGAGGGGAGCATAATGGTCAGGGGGAGCAGGGATTTTACCTTAGCCCTGGGGAGGCCTGGAAATGAGAGACTGGATGATCCACATTTCCATTGTGTCCTGCTACCTGAGAGCCATCCATGGTCAGAGCAGTGAGTGCATGGCAGCGTTGGGGCCCTTCCACCTTCAGGGATAGAGGGAAGGCGCTGGTGCTCGACAACAGGGCTCTTCCTGGTTCTGTTGAGCACTAACTCCAAGGCCCCAGGCAGGCTTGTGGAGTGAGAGCATCAGACCCCTGTGAGGTCCAGGAGAAGGCCCTCTGAGAAGAGCACTGGGTCCTTCCTAGGAACCTGCTGAGATTCTCAAGGAGGGATTCATCCCTTCTCTCCCATGGACATGGAGGATTGTAAGGAGCAGGGCGTTGTCCTTTATCCAACAGAGACCTGTCCTAGCTCTCACCCACAAACCTGGGAGAGAGCTGGGCACTTGACCAGATCCTACCCCTGCACTTGCCCTGGTACACTTTCTTCTCCCCTCCTGCCTTGGCTATTAGGCTATGGCTCTATGAACATGAATCAAAGAGGAACTTCTTCTCTATCTCTAAGCCAAACTGGTTTATCAAGTCTGACCCCTCAACATATTTCATGGGGCGTATTTCCAGTCAGGGCCGGCTCTAGGTTTTTTTGCCGCTCCAAGCAAAAAAAATTTTGGCTGCCCCCAGTCCCAGCCCTGGGCTCTCACCCCCCTGACCCACACCCCCCTGCCGCCCCAGCCCTGGGCTCTCACCTCCCCCACCCGCACCCCCTTGCTGCCCCACCCCTCGCCTCCCACACACACACCCCCTGCTGCCCCAGCCCTGGGATCACCCACTCCACCTGCACCATCCTTCCGCCGCAGACCTGGGTCACTGGTAACTCGTTCCCACGGCAGGTCATTCAGCAGGAATTTTAGATGTGCACAGAACACAGACAGGATTAGTTCCAACATGGTTACAGAACTGCAGTAAAGTGGATCAATTTTCAGCTTGTGTGACTGGAGGATATCTGGATGCCTATTATAACACTGTCCTACATAAATGAGGAAAAGTTGAGGTGCCTTTATTATTCTTTTGTTCCACTCTTTCTTTCTATGGGGAATTTCCCATTGCAATATCACTGTCTTCCTTTTAAACAAACGAACAAACAAACAAAAGGCAATGGCTGTTGAAAATAGCAATTCCAGTCCTAATAACCACTGAGAAGCATTTCTTGCTCAATTTTATCCTACTTTTTCTACAGCAAGTTACAGTGGATCAGTATATTTGATTTGGGAGAAATGAAGTAACAGCTGCCCAAATGGAGCTTGAGCACTCCTGAATTTTGAGGTGTTCAAATCTGAAAGGCAGGTGCTGGGCGGGAGGCGGAGCCTGTGGCTCCGCAGGGGAGCACGGCAGCATGTATGCAGCAGTGTGTCTGGCGCTGCACGAAGCCAGACATGCTGGTCTGAATGGCACGGTAACGGGGTTGGAGAAGGGGTAGGGGGTTCTGGGGGGGGGCAGTAAAGGGACAGGGAGCAGGGGGGGTTGGATGGGGCGGAGGTTCGAGGGGGCAGTCAGGGGCAGGGAGAAGGAGGGGGTTAGATGGGTCAGGGCTTTGGGGGGCAGTTAGGGGACAGGCAGCAGTTGGATAGTCATGGGAGTCCCAGGGAGTTGTCAGGGGACAGATAGGGGGTGGGGTCCTAGAGGGGAAGTTGCGGGGTGGGGGGGAATCTCAGGAAGGGGGAAGTTGGGTACAAGGACCAGTGGGGCTTAGATAGGGGGTGGGGTCCTGCGGGGCAGTTGGGGCAGTGGTCCCAGGAGGGGGTGATCAGGGGACAGGGAGCAGGGGGGTTGGATGGGTTGGGGTTTCTGTGGGGGGCAGTCGGAGGGAGTGAATGGGGGCAGGGTGGGGCTACCCTCCCTCCCCGTGGAGTGTTCTATTTTTTGAATGTTAAAATATGGAATCCCTACTCACAGCGCAGCTCTCCATTCACAGCAGGCTACAGCATGAGGTCTCAGCTTCCTCACTCCCTCCCCCTCTTTCCTGTTGGTAGTGGCCAAGGGAATGCTGGGAAATGTAGTTCTTTTCCTTCTCCAGGGCTGGCTCTATAGGCAGGGAGCTAACCAACGAACTACAGCTCCCAGGGGCCCCTGTTGGTTCTCAGCTGCCATGCTGGATCCCTGCCGCCCCTGCAAATGGGCTGCCCCAAGCATGTGCTTCCTTTGCTGGTGCCTAGAGCCGCCACTGGCTGCTGCCTCAATTGCCCTTTCTTTCACACCAAGGGTTTACCCAAGGTGTGGTGCGGCTGCGATTGTGCAGATTTCACTCACTCAGACTGCGGGGACAGGAACCCCTTGGTCTGCCGATCCCCGGATGGAGATGGCACCCAGACTTTAATACTCCACAGGTGGACAGATAGACACAGAGACAGGACAGTCCTCAGTCCGGACAAAACACAGAAATAATTACCTGACCAGATTCCTGATGTCAGATCCCGGGATCCCTACCAGAATAGAGTGGGAACCAACAGGTTCGATGGCGTAGACCTCACTGTGGTCATGCGCCCTTCTGTTCAGGTGGAGGACCGCTCGGGCCAAATGCCCAGATGCCGGCTGCCACGGTCATCCTATAAAAATGGTCAGGTATCACAGGGCCCCAGTGAAGACAGTTGCCATCTCAGTGGAACCTCCAAATTGTCAAAGTTAGACTCAGGACTCAGTTTGTCAGACCACTCTGTTTTATTAGCACAGCGCTCTGCTAATACATTCAGATAATGTGAGTTCCCATGCAAGATTCAAAGTCTTATTTATACAGATAAAAGGGTGCGAACTAAACAAAGGGACAGAGAGAGCAAAATTGTAAAATTTGCATAGGGCACAATATGCATGTCCTGCTTCCTTATTAACTCTTATCCATCTAAAGCTAATGCTTCACCAATTGCCCTTAAGTGGGGCAATTCGTTAAGCAGTTAATGTCTGCTTTCCTGCCCCCTGGCTTGCAGCATTTCTCATTTCTACTTAAAGGTACATACAGCATTCTTTAATTCATTCTATTTCACTTTCACAAAGGCTTCATGAGCCATGGGAGCAAGGGGTAGGCTGGGCCTCCCAGAATCACTATTGGCATTTCAATATCCCCAACAGAAATCTTCTGGTCTGGAACAAAAAAGTCCCTGCTTGCAGCTTTCTGTACAGGCTGGTGTTCCTGAAGATGCATGTGGTATGCACTTTCACTGACCAGCACATGTTGATGTCAGTGAAACAACCCCAGTGATCCACCAGCACTTGCAATACCATAGAAGAGTAGCCCTTTCTGTTGATGTACTCCATCGCAAGATAGTCTGGGACCAAAATGGGGATATGAGTGCTATCTATTGCCCCACCACAGTTAGAGAATCCCATTGCCTCAGACCCATCCACTATTTCACGCACATTGCCCAGAGTCACAGTCCTTTGTATCAGGAAGCAATTAATGGCCCTGCACACTTGCATCACTGCAACCCCCATGGTGGACTTCCCCACTCCTGACTGATCAGTAGCAGTCTGGTGTTGCCAGCTTCCACACAGCAATCGCCACGCACTTCTCCACCGAGAAAGCAGCTCTCATTTTGGTGTCCTTGCACTGGAGAGCAGGGAAAGCTCCACTCACAGTTCCAGGAACTTTTGCACATCCAAAAATTCTGCAGACGCTGCTCGTCATCCCATACCTGCATAACAATGCGATCCCAATACTCAGTGCTCGTTTCTCATGCCCAGAACCAACGGTCCACCATGTACAGCTGCTCCTTGCATGCCAACAGCAATCTTGAATTGTTTCTGTCCATGGCACACAGCAAGGCAGGCAACACGGTGTCATCAGATTTGCAGCTCATGAAATACTGCAAGATCAGGCACGTTGTGTTCATAACACTCACCACAATCCTGGAGAGCAGTGCAGAATCCATGCTTTCTGACAGACATGGTAGGTGCACAGTTTGCGGGGTCTGTTGAAAAGCAGTGTGAAACGCACTAGGAAGACCATGGAATGATGGGACAGAGAAAACTGCATCATGGGATGCTGAGTCCGCCCCCATGAGGCACTGTGAATCCTTCCTAGAATGCCCAGCAGCAGATGGTGGCGAGTTGCACAATGGAATAGCTACCCCCAGTGCACTGCTCTCTCCATCAGTGCAAGAGCACCTATTGTGGAGGTGCTCTGGCATCACAAGGAGCACTGTGTGGACGTGAAAACATGGTTTAATTTTTGCAATGGATGAACGTCGATGGAACTTAAGTCAACTTAACTTTGTGGTGTAGATATGATCTTTAGAAATAGTTGATCCTCCCTCTACTCATGGCTGGCTCTGCAAGGCTGGATTCTGGTCCCCTTCTCCCCCTTGACATTTAGGAGCTCAAGAACTTCTCTTGGGATCCCTGCATCTCCCTCCAAACGTTTTTTTAAAAATAGGAACAGGAGTACTTGTGGCACCTTAGAGACTAACAAATTTATTAGAGCATAAGCTTTCGTGGACTACAGCCCACAGCTTATGCTCTAATAAATTTGTTAGTCTCTAAGGTGCCACAAGTACTCCTGTTGTTTTTGCGGATACAGACGAACACGGCTGCTACTCTGAAACCTGTCATTTTTAAATAGGCTTACTTGGGCTATCACTGATGCTGATCTCCAGTTTCCTTACAAAATGATGGATGACAGATAAAGCAACACTATCACCATCTCCCTCCCCCTTTTGGCTATAGCTCTGAATCTTTCTCAGCATTTTCCAAATGGCTCGTTCTGGGTATCCTATTTTAAATGTAAAAGGAGAATCAAGAGTCGTCATTAGCAGAATGAATATGCAATCACCTGCAGTGGAGGTAGGTAGACTTTGCATGATATCTCATCAGAAACATCTCTCATTTCACTCTTCAGCCCTGGAGGATAAAACACCCTAGAAAAATGTCAGTTTTGTGGCAAAACACTCCTGCTTATAAAAATGTTCTTCACTGATGCATCAAATCCTACTAACCCAAGGTCTTGCTGATGGTGGGGTTAGGGGTCATCTAAAAGTTAGGTGCCATTGTTAAGCATAGATTATTATTTATTTATTGCTTACATGGCTGTTTTTGATGCGTCCTGATTTATGTTGTCCTCCTCTGGATTCCCTCCTTCGGAAAGAGTTCACCTCTCAGCTACACATTCTAAGGATTGGGGCAGGAGGATACCCTGAAGGGGAGGGAATAGAAGGGTAACTCTAGAAATGAGAAAACCACATGAAAAATGCAGGCTAAATATTACATGAACACCACTAGCTGTCACCTTCAGCCCCCAACTAAAACCTCTCCAGCGCATCAGAGATCTACAACCTATCCTGAAAAATGATCCTTTACTCTCACAGATCTTGGGAGACAGACCTGTCCTCGCTTACAGACAACCCCCCAACCTAAAGCAAATACTCACCAGCAACCACACATCACTGAACAAAACCACTAACCCAGGAACCTATCCTTGTAACAAACCCCGATGCCAACTCTGTCCACATATCTATTCAAGTGACATCATCATAGGACCTAATCACATCAGCCATACCATCAGGGGCTCGTTCACCTGCACATCTACCAATGTGATATATGCCATCATGTGCCAGCAATGCCCCTCTGCCATGTACATTGGCCAAACCGGACAGTCTCTACGCAAAAGAATTAATGGACACAAATCTGACATCAGGAATCAAAATACTCAAAAACCAGTGGGAGAACACTTTAACCTGTCTGGTCATTCAGTGACAGACCTGCGGGTGGCTATATTACAACAGAAAAACTTCAAAAACAGACTCCAACGAGAGACTGCAGAGCTAGAATTGATATGCAAACTAGACACAATCAACTCCGGTTTGAATAAGGACTGGGAATGGCTGAGCCATTACAAACATTGATTCTATCTCCCCTTGTAAGTATGCTCACACTTCTTATCAAACTGTCTGTACTGGGCTATCTTGATTATCACTTCAAACGTTTTTTTTCTCTTAATTAATTGGCCTCTCAGAGTTGGTAAGACAACTCCCACCTGTTTATGCTCTCTGTATGTGTATATATATATCTCCTCAATATATGTTCCATTCTATATGCATCCGAAGAAGTGGGCTGTAGTCCACGAAAGCTTATGCTCTAATAAATTTGTTAGTCTCTAAGGTGCCACAAGTACTCCTGTTCTTCTTATTACATGAACGTCACTTAGAGCATGTTAAGCAAAGATGATTCATAGTGTAATTCACCCCAGCCAGAGGGTAATAACAAATGCAATGTCAATGTCATAGCCAGAACATATAGAACCCCTGTCCTATACAGAGGATTCAGCATACTGTTCATCCGCACCTCTTCCTCTTCCTTCACCGAGTCCCTTTCGCCACACACAGGCTAGAACATAGGAGGCCAGCAGTATAGGGTGATTTTGCTGAAGAAAATGGCTGGCTGGCTGGCGCAGACAGTAACTTGGCAGAGCTGCTTCTTTTCTTGCTGCTGTTGCTTGGCTCAGCACTCCCCTCCCACTCATGTTCACGCTGGCTGCATGCTATATGATGACACTGTGCAGCACAGGTTATACTCGCCCCAAACTTTTTGCTGCTGGTTTAAGAGCAGCAGCAGGCAGCAGACAACATTACACTGCTGTAATATAAGCACCACCACTTGCTCTTAAGTCACACCACTAGAGCCAAGCTACCTGCTAAGTCTGGGCTTGTAACAACAATCATATCTTTCTCTCTTAGGAATAGCTCGTTAGTGCTCTGTGTATTGAAATCTGCTTTTCTGTTGAGCCTCTACAGTCAATAGAAACAGGCCTGATTTTAAAAGCCTGCTATGAGATACTCACAGGTAACTGCTCACACGTGGGCTATGGCCAGAACTGGTGCAAGATCCTCAGCTGCTGTACGTCAGTGCAGCTCTGTTCACTACTTCATTTACACCAGCTATGTGTTTGGCCCAATTTCCATGACTTATTCTTCTGTGGACCTTAGTGCACACGTGAGCAATTATTGTGAGCAGGCTTTTAAAATCAGACCTCTTTTGACTGAATTCTTGATCTGTAGCTCATGATTGCATTGAAGTGAATGGAGTGATGCCGATTTACTCCATCTGAGGATCTGGCCCATTAACTGGTGTCAAGAATACCCCTGAGAAATTCACGACTCCATCTCCACCAGCCCACACCACCCAGCAGAGCATGCTGGCTGCAGAGATGAGTGCAGCCTACATCTTCTTTGAAGCTATGTTACCTACTAGCTCAGAGATGAGCAAACTATGGCCTGCAGGACCATCCTGCCCAGCCCTTGAGCTCCCGGTCGCAGAGGCTAACCCCCAGCCCCTCCCCCCGCTGTCCCTTTTCCCCTGCAGCCACACCGCCACGCGGGCAGCGCGGCTTGCACCTGAGCTCCTCTCAGGCTTTCCAACAAGCCAGTCCTGCTGCTCTGAGCAGCATGGTAAGGGGGCAGAGAGTCCCGGGGGATGGGCAGGGGATGGAGAGCAGGGGGCGGTTGGATGGGGCGGAGGTTCAGGGGCGAGGATCAGGGGGTGTTGGATAGGTGTGGGAGTCCCAGGGGGCCTGTCAGGGGGCAGGGGTGTGGATAGGGGTCGGGACAGTCAGGGGACAGGGAGCAGGGGGGGTTGGATGGGGGTGGAGTCCCGGGGGGCAGTCAGGGGCAGCGGGTCCTGGGAGGGGGCAGTCAGGGGACAAGGAGCAGGGGGGGTTGGATGGGTCGGAGGTTCTGAGGGGGAGCGGGTAGCGGGAGGGGGTGAAGAGGGGGCGGGGGCCAGGCTGTTTGGGGAGGCACAGCCTTGCACAGTTTTGCAAGCCCGATGTGGCCCTCAGGCCAGAAAGTTTGTCCACCCCTGCACTAGCATCACTGAGCCCTGTGGAGTGTGACGCTGCGGTACCCTGTGCTCAATGCTTTGCCTTAACAGCCCAGAATCTGTACAATTAATTGAGAGCAGGGTTGGCCTTACCATGAGGCGAACTGAGGTGGCCACCTCAGGTGCCAGACGGTGTGTGTGTGGGGGGGGCGCCACTAGGATCCAGAGTGTAGAAAATTGTGTCTGCTGCTGGTGCATATGTATTCTCTCTGCTCTAGATGCACAGAGCTGGTAGAGTGCTGTGCTGGAGGAAGGCGGGCACAAGAGACAGAATCATAGATTTACAGGATTTAGGTGGGAAGCCTATGACAGATACAGAGGCAGCAGTTGTAGTGACCCAAGCAGCGGAAGACACAATGAAGATGACTGGATGTGGAAGCTGCGACATGTACATGATCCTGGAGGGGGTACCTGAAAAGAGTTTTGTCTGCATGAAGTGCTGCCTGATAGAGCTGATGGAAGAAAAGATCCGAGGATTGGAGATGCAGGTGGAAACTCTGGTTGAGTTTAGAAGGGGGTTCGAGCGGATGATGGAGCAAAGACATGATGAGGATGAAGGGAAAAGCTCAGACTTGCAGATGGTAGCAGGACCAAAGAACTCTGAGGGGAGATTGCTGGGTGAGGAAAGTGGATGGTGGAAGCATGTGACTAAGTGAACCAGGCAGAGGAAAAGACGGGCTAGTGAAGGAGCAGTAGAGCTCAGGAACAGTTTGTGGAGTTGGAAAATGAAGAAGGGGCACAGCAGGTGGTCGCTGAAGGTGAGAGGGCAAGGAAGAAGAGAAGAACAGCTAGCCCTATAAGGAGAGGTGAAGGGTCAATGGAGATGACACCAAACATAAGCCCCAGGAGGATACGGGATGGGTTGCAGAGGATTGCAAGGGTGAACAGGAATCGAGAGGACATGCAGCCAGAGGGAACAGGGGATAGACCGGAGAATCGTACCGTCACCAGGAAAAGGCAGGTCTACGTGATTGGGGACTCCTTACGGAGAAGAATAGACAGGCCTGTAACCAGAGCTGATCCAGAGAACAGAAGGGTGTGCTGTCTGCTGGGTGCTAAGATACAGGATGTGGACCTGAGGCTGAAGAGGATCCTAATGGGAGCCGGAAAGAATCCACTGATTGTCCTTCATGTGGGAACAAATCATACGTCTAGATTCTCGCTAGAATGCGTCAAGGGAGACTATGCCAGGCTGGGGAAGACACTTAAGGAAATCGAGGCTCAGGTGATCTTCAGTGGGATTCTGCCTGTTCCTAGAGAAGGGCAACAAAGGTGTGACAAGATTATGGCGATCAACAGATGGCTCAGGCAATGGTGCTATAAGGAGGGCTTTGGGATGTATGGCCACTGGGAGGCATTCATGGACAGAGGACTGTTCTCTCGGGATGGACTTCACCTGAGTAGGGAGGGAAATAGACTTCTAGGATGGAGGCTGGCACAACTGATTAAGAGAGCTTTAAATTGGGAATTGGGGGGAGATGGTTGGGAGATGTCCAGGTAATCTCCACGCCAGATTTTAACATTGAGAGGGAAGAAAACAAAGCAAAAAAGGATACTGTCATGGGTAGGAGAATGGACATACGGAGGAAGGGTAGTGTAGATATCAGTCTAATAGGTGATACTGGCAGTAGAATGTCTGGGCCTAATTGGGTAAAGAATGTGAGTGAATCCAAACAGCAAGAATTAAGATGTTTGTACACCAATGCGAGGAGCCTAGGTAACAAAATGGAGGAACTAGAGTTACTGGTGCAGGAAGTGAAACATGGTGGATAACAGATATTATAGGGATAACAGAAACATGGTGGAATAGTAGTCATGACTGGAGTACAGGTATTGAAGGGTATGTGCTGTTTAGGAAAGACAGAAATAAAGGCAAAGGTGGTGGAGTGGCATTGTATATCAATTATGAGGTAGACTGTAAAGAAATAAGAAGGGATGGAATGCATAAGACAGTCTGTCTGGGCAAAAATCATATTGGGGAAGAAAGGTACTAGAGCCTCCCCTGAGATAGTATCAGAGGGGTAGCTGTGTTAGTCTGAATCTGTGAAAAGTAACAGAGGGTCCTGTGGCACCTTTAAGACTAACAGAAGTATTGGGAGCATAAGCTTTTGTGGGTAAGAACCTCACTTCTTCAGATGCATAGTGAGATAGAGCTTGGGGTGTGCTATAGATCGTCGGGATCTGATTTGGATATGGATAGAGACCTTTTTAATGTTTTTAATGAAGTAAAAAGCAACAGAGGGTCCTGTGGCACCTTTGAGACTAACAGAAGTACTGGGAGCATAAGCTTTCGTGGGTAAGAACCTCACTTCTTCAGATTTAATGAAGTAAATACTAATGGGAATTGTGTGATCATGGGAGACTAACTTCCCAGATATAGACTGGAGGACAAATGCTAGTAATAATATAATAGGGCTCAGATTTTCCTAGATGCAATAGCTGATGGATTCCTTCACCAAGTAGTTGCTGAACCAACAAGATATATATATATATAGGGGGGTAGTAGAAGAGAGGGAGGTGACAGCCCTGGGGTGAAAGTGTGTAGGGAGTGGGCATAGCAGGGAGATTGAGGAGAGCCTTTGTTAGGGGGTTAGTTGTGTGGGATGGGGACAGTAGGAAGGATGGGAGGAGAGCCCAGGTGTGAAGATTGGGTAGGAACTTGAGGCTGAATTGTGATAGCCTTTGTGGTAAAGTGTGTGTGTTTCAGTAGCCCTTTCTCCCTGCAAATGATGGGCACCAGCAATTTTCCTCCCCGCACCAAAGTTTTGTAAACATTGTACCAAAGTAGAAAATGCAGCTTTCAAAAAATCTATTTAGGAAACATAACTTTGGGTGGAGGAGGTGGTGGTGGGGAGATGCAGGTGTGACACCACTGACTGCTGCATCTGGGCTTAATATGGTTCACAAGTGTGCTAATTAAGCACCTGTGTTCGGGGCCCTAAGCAGGCCCTGAGTGTTTAAAGAAAAAAGACAAAACTAACAACCTCCCTCCCTCCCATACAAACCAAATTCAGTGGTGTTCTGAGTACACTGATGTTAGCCCAGTTTGTTCTCTATGGGCTGAGTGGAGGTCTCAGTTTGGCTTCAAATATATCTTATTTTGTTTTTGAATACATGTTTTCATTCCCATCCCGCCAATACCACATTTACTATGGCATCAATGGTGCTGTCACGCTAGGACCATATCTGGAAGGGGTTCATCACAACCACATGGGGGCCCACCACTATGTTTGGCGCCGGGCCCACAAAAAGTTAATCCGGCCCTGAGATTGTGCAATACAGTCAGTTGAAGAATGTTTCATGCAGCTCAAGGGAAACAGCAGTATACTTGGGATGTTGTGTGATATTCCAAAACTTCTCGCTATACCTGAAGAAGACCTACACCAGCAATGCAGGGCACTAGAGACAGTGTTGACACATGATGGCATGTGCGATATTGATGCGAGTGATTTAGGGTGATGAACTGAAAGCCCTTTCAAGATACATTTCAGCAGGATCAACTCCAAAGGCTGTTCTGGAATATATGTGGATATCAAATAAGATGATCACCCTCTTTCCAAATGCTTCTGTTACTCTGCATACTTTTAACACTTCCTGTACCAGTTGCCAGTGGAGAATACAGTTTCTCCAAGCTGAAGTTAATAAAAACACATCTACACTCCACACTGACACAGGAGAGGCTGGTCGGCCTTGCAACCATCTCAATAGAGCATGAGCTGGCCCAGACTGTGGACCTTCAGGAAGCAGTTCAAATCTTTGCAGCTAAGAAGGCATGGAAAAAGACCACTTTGATGACCCTGGTCTACAATTTTTGAGAAGTCGTCTGCTTCAGAGATAAAATGTGCTATTTATTATGTATTTTGATGTGCTGAATTCAAATGTGACAATTAAAACAACTGATTGGCTACTGTTTCTAAGATATTTAGGTTTTTACATTTTATGTCTATGTATATTGTGTAGATAGTAGCGTTTTAATCATAAATGGTAACAATTGGTCTTTTCATGTGTTTATGGTTGCTTTACATGATAATATTTCACCTGTCCTGTTTATGTAACACTTTAAAAATCAGCAAAAGGGTTATATAAATAAAATTTATTATGAAACAAAAGACAAAAAACTATTATGTACATAGTTTAGTCCTATTCAGTGTCTACTCGGAGCTTCTTGGCTTGTCTCTTGTATTCATTAAATGGAGCATCTCTTGTCACTGTCCAGCAATAGTCTGCAAGCATTGATGGGCTCCATTTGCCCGGATAGCGTTTCTCCATTGTTGCAATGTCCTGGTGAAATCGCTCGCCGTGCTCGTCGCTCACTGCTCCGCAGTTCGGTGGAAAAAAATCCAGATGAGAGTGCAAAAAATGTATCTTTAGTGACATGTTGCAACCAAGGTTTTTGTATGCCTTGAGGAGGTTTTCCATCAACAACCTGTAGTTGTCTGCCTTGTTGTTTCCCAGAAAATTTATTGCCACTAACTGGAAGGCTTTCCATGCCATCTTTTCCTTGCCATACAGTGCATGGTCAAATGCATCATCTCGAAGAAGTTCAGGAATCTGAGGACCCAACAAAGACACCTTCCTTTATCTTAGCTTGACTTAACCTTGGAAATTTTCCACGGAGGTACTTTAAAGCTGCTTGTGTTTTGTCAATGGCCTTGACAAAGTTCTTCATCAGACCCAGCTTGATGTGTAAGGGTGGTAACAGAATCTTCCTTGATTCAACAAGTGGTGGATGCTGAACACTTTTCCTCCCAGGCTCCAATGACTGTCGGAATGGCCAATCTTTCTTGATGTAGTGGGAATCTCTTGCACGACTATCCCATTCGCAGAGAAAACAGCAGTACTTTGTGTACCCAGTCTGCAGACCAAGCAAGAGAGCAACAACCTTCAAATCGCCACAAAGCTGCCACTGATGTTGGTCATAGTTTATGCACCTCAAAAGTTGTTTCATGTTGTCATAGGTTTCCTTCATATGGACTGCATGACCAACTGGAATTGATGGCAAAACATTGCCATTATGCAGTAAAACAGCTTTAAGACTCGTCTTCAATGAATCAATGAACAGTCTCCACTCATCTGGATCGTGAATGATGTTGAGGGCTGCCATCACACCATTGATGTTGTTGCAGGCTACAAGATCACCTTCCATGAAGAAGAATGGGATAAGATCCTTTTGACGGTCACGGAACATGGAAACCCTAACATCACCTGTCAGGAGATTCCACTGCCGTAGTCTGGAGCCCAACAGCTCTGCCTTACTCTTGGGTAGTTCCAAATCCCTGACAAGGTCATTCAGTTCACCTTGTGTTATGAAGTGTGGTTCAGAGGAGGAGGATGGGAGAAAATGTGGGTCCTGTCACATTGATGGTTCATTGATCCTCTTCCTCATCTGACTCAAGTGAGAATGATTCTGGTGCATCAGGAACCGGCAGTCCTTCTCCGTGGGGTACTGGGCATATAGCTGATGGAACGTTTGGATAATGCACAGTCCACTTTTTCTTCTTTGACACACCTTTCCCAACTGGAGGCACCATGCAGAAGTAACAATTGCTGGTATGATCTGTTGGCTCTCTCCAAATCACTGGCACTGCAAAAGGCATAGATTTCCTTTTCCTGTTCAACCACTGGCAAAGATTTGTTGCACAAGTGTTGCAGCATGTGTGTGGGGCCCACCTCTTGTCCTGATCTCCAATTTTGCAGCCAAAATAAAGGTGATAGGCTTTCTTAACCATAGTGGTTATACTGCGCTTTTGTGATGCAAAAGTCACTTCACCACAAACATAGCAGAAGTTATCTGCACTGTTCACACAAGTACGAGGCATCTCCGCTCACTTTGGCTAAACAGAAATGTGTCCCTTTGCAAAATCAAACACTGACAAATAAGAGAGCACGACAGTGTATGATTTCTAGAGCTGATATAGGGCAATTTGTTCAGCAGAGTGATGTAAGCTTCGTTATGATTACATCATCCATGACTTCTAGGCATAACATGATGTAATTCATATCATGTATGACGCAATACCAGCTTCAGATTACATCATTCATTGTTTTGCCTAAAAGGCAAGTACTGTCCAAACCCAGTCATAGATTTATTCATAGATCCAGTCAAAGATGTATTTTAGTCATTTCTGGTTTAAATTGAGATCCCTTCCCTTTATAACTCACTTATCCTCTGCCATTCCCAAGTCAAGGGTCGTATATACTGACCCAATAGCATATCTTGAAAACTAGAGCCAATCAACAATTTTAAGCATCATTTTCTTTCTCAGTGACCCAGAATTAGTAAAGTTTGACTACATTTATTTCAGAAGCATTTTGGCTATAGAGCAGTGTTATTCAAACACATAAAAATGCCAGTGTTTACTATGCAGAGAAGAAAAGTTACATTTGCTGTTCAGTCATTTGAAGTTAAATGTTATTTAAAATTTTTGAACAAGGCATTTTAAGTTGTTAGTTCTCCTTTATTGGGGTAGGTAGCAGAGCAGTACCATGAGAGGAGTAGAACAGGAAGAAGGCAGAATTGAGACCTTTCAAAGTTTTGGCCCAAGCGAGGGGACATGGGGGCATCATTTGAGCCCCCTGCCTCAGGTGCCAAAATGTTGGGGGCCAGCCCTGATTGTGAGCCATATTATAACTGCACCTGTGACAACAATGTGAACCTGAGGATGTGCAAGATTTAATCCCCTGGCAATTTGGTTTCCTTAAATTTCCCAAGGAAGACAGTGTCCTCGTTTCACCCATTACTTTCAGCAGGGAAATCTGTAATTTACTTTTCACATGGCCTACAATTTTCTTTTCATTTAAAAATAAACCAAAAAAAATAATCTTTAGACTAACCTTTCCTTCCCAGCTTGTACCTGAGATATAGCACCAGCGACTGGGCATGAGACCTTCTTCTGCCCTCTGAAATTAAGTGTAGGTTTTTGGGTTTTGTTACCAAGGCAACCCTTTTGGTAACTATCCATAGTAACATGCTTTGGAATAAGCCTTCAAAGCTGCAGAATCATACAATAATACTGTCCAGTATCAATACCTGAAATTCCTTCTTACTGAATCAATTATTAGAAGCCAGATTTTAACTGGTATAAACTGATGTAGCTCAACTGAAATCAGCTGAGAATCTGATTCTGGAGGGTTGCAGTGGTAAAATTAATAGCCGTTTGCACAGTATTGCTCTTTGCTATTAAGGACAAAAGTCTCTGGTGAAACAGTCAGTGCTATGAAATTATGTAATGCAAGGACACAATGCTGCATGACATAGTGCTAGCAATTAAGTAGGTAGCACTCTTCACTCAAAGGGCTAGATTCAGCACCCTTATTCGTATTGGTCGTACAGCAAGTACTTGCAAGTAGGTTGATTTAACTAAATGGGATTACTGATGTAAGTACTATTCAGTGTGTGTGTGTAAGGATTGCAGAATCGGACCCTAAATCAATAAGTACTGACCCAGTGGGTGAGGAGGATCTGTACATCTGGAAGTGCTTTCAGATGAGACACAATTCCAAGGTCCTTACTATTTGCCAAAAATCCCAGAGTACTTCTCATCAGAGTAGGAGTTCTAATAACATGCACCAATCACATTTCAACATGAATAATTACATGCTTACTTGCCTAAATTTCCCCATAATTTCATTTGGATACAGCATAATTCCTTACTTCCTGTCCTAGAGTGTCAGGTAGTGCTGGCAAGGGACATTAAAGGGCTGTCCATGTATCCCAGAGATGGATACATTTCAGTGGGGAGCAAAGGAATACAAACACACTTTTGTGCAATCAGTAAAGTTTGTAACGTGGTTTGGGACCTACTTACTTAAAACATACTATGAAAATGCAGGATGATTCATTACCACAAGAGTCCCATAATTTCTTATTTGTATTGCAGTAGCACTTAGGAGCCCAGTCATGGATGAAGAAAGACCCCATTGTGTTAAGTGCTATATAAACACACAATAGAAAGATGGTTCCTGAATTATGATGTGGATTACAATTCCATTCATGAAGGGTGAAATCTGGACCTATTAAAGCCAGTAGCAAAACTCCCATTAATTTTAACGGGGCTTCACCCCAAGTTTTTCATTCCCAAACTCAAGCAAAATTGCCACTGACTACAAGAAGAGTTTTGCCTTAGTTAGAGCAAAATCAGATTTCAGAATTGGGCCCAAGGTTTTGTAAGAGGACAAGTAACAGCACAGCAGGTGTCCCCTGTGACAGTCCTGCAGTACAGCTGCTAACATTACATTGCTATGAGATAGTAACGCACAGCTTGTAATTACTAATGCAAGAAAGCCAAAGCAAACAAACAAATCATATTGAGATGCCGGAGTGGTTGTCAGAGTGCATAAACTCAACAAGAGAAAACTCATTTTGAAAAAGAAATCTTGCCACTGGAAAGCGGACTCAAATAACCTCCAAAAGTAAAGCAAAAGTGCATTAGCCTATACCTCTGCGCACCATGAAAGCGCCAGTATGAAATAATCCCTTATGACCAGATGAAACAAGTCAAGAAAATATATAACAGATGAACTTCCCTTTTCTTGTGCTGCATTCTTTGCACAATACTGTATGTACCAAACACAACCCATGAAAGCAACAGTTTTTATACCACAGTGAAATTAACAAAATGTTATAACTTGACTTGGTAACACATGAATGCTTTAATAGCTGAAATAGTGCTGTTGTTCTCCCAGGTTATTATATATAATAAATGTATTTAATTCTATAGATAGGGCTGGTAGCACCACTTATTATAAAAGTTATTTGACACTTTCCATTATAAGACCCTGTTTTCAGTTGCTTATAACTTTGCCAAACTTTAATCCATTCTGGGTGTCTGCTTCAGGCTGGTTTTCCCCAACTTAAAAATTCTGGTGACCTTTTCTTTGAAAAGCAGTGTCATCTCCATGTTTTGAAGCAGGGACTTGAAATTTGGCAGGGATGTGCCTCTGTGTCAGGGATGTGCCTTTTGCCGTCCTTGTGAAAATCCACCAAGTTCTAAGCCTTTAAAAAAACAAACAACACAGATTGCACATGCTCAGTACAGACTTCTTAGATTTTAGCAGCTAAATTCCCTAAGATTCTGTCCACATTGGGCATGCTCTTGCCAGGGCAATTACCTCTCTGGACTGCTGCAAGCCAGAGCCAGAGACCTGAACTGAGAACAGAGGGCCATTCTCTTCTGTGTTCACAATAAACCCAAACTGGCCCAGGCAGAGTGGAGGGGGAAGCTGCCCAATTCAAATACAGAGGGGACAGGAGCTGGGGGAGGGGGGATGAGGAGACAAGGAGCCGGGGAAAGCAGGGGGTGATAGAAACAAGGATTGGGGATTGCCAGGGAGGGGAAGAGGGAAATTTGGACTGGGAGTTTAGAAGGGAGATTGAGACTGATTGGGCAAAGAGACTGGGCCTGGGCAAGGACCCAAGGAGAACAGAAGTTGGTGCTGGGAGAGACTGGTTGTGCAAGGAGACTAGAACTGGAATGAGAAGCCTGAGGAATGGAGACTGGGGCTGGATGGGTGAGGAGAATGGGACTGGGTTATGGAGCCAGGGTGGCAAAGAGATGGGGCTGTGACAGGTACAGGTTTGAGGGGATGGGGCAGAAAGGGCCATGCTGGAGGGGAAAAGGCAGAAGAGTCTGTGCCCTCCAGAGAACACTCCCCTCCAGAGCCTAGAACGGATTACAAGATCCCTGAATCTCACCTTTCCTCTGCTGTCGGCAAATATCTGTGAAATCCACTGAGAAAGAGTCCCATCCCCTTTCTAGTACAGGATGACAACCCACCATTACTATCATTTACTCCATTAGCAATAGGGGATCACCGTTTGTTTCCTTCTAGGCTGTCTTGCTAAGATTCTACACCAGTGGTGGGCAAACTACGGCTCAGGGGCCACATCCAGCCCTCCAGACATTTTAATCCAGCCCTCGAGTTCCTGCTGGGAAGTAGGGTCTGAGGCTTGCCCCAGGAGCAGGGTCGGGGGCTTGCCCCACTCTGCATGGCTCCTGGAAGCAGGGGCATGTCCCCCCTCCAGCTCCTATGCACAGGGACAGCCAGGGGCCTCCGCACGCTGCCCCAAGTGCTGCCCCCGCAGCTCCATTGGCTGGGAACCACAGCCAATGGAACTGCAGGGGTGGCACCTACGGACAGAGCAGTGCACAGAGCCACCTGGCTGCACCTCCTCATAGGAGCTGGAGGGGGGACATGCCGCTGTTTCTGGGAGCTGCTTGAGGTAAGCACCACCCAGAGCCTGCCCCCTGATCCCCCTCCTGCCCTTCAAAACCCTCATCCCCAGCCCCACCCCAGAGCCCACACCCCCAGCTGGAGCCCTCCCGCCCCCCAATTTCGTGAGCATTCATGGCCCACCATACAATTTTCATACCCAGATGTGGCCCTCGGGCCAAAAAGTTTGCCTACCCCTGTTCTATACTGTGTATAGTCATCTTCAATTTCTATATTAGTCCAATAAGGGAATATTTTGGAAGACATACAAACACAAAGACATACATTTTGTTTTTTTAATTAAAAGAAAATAAAAACCCTCATTTTACAAGTCACCTAATTATTATTTGAATATAACATGCATCCAAAATCAAGCTGAATTTTAGCATTTGAGAATTTGGGGGTGGGGGGGAAACAAAACAACCTCAAAGGCACTGATCTGCACTGGGAAACTGCAGAGGGGCCCCAAGGGAAGCTCCAGGAGAGATTATTTATTATTTTCTTTGGCTGTAGAATAATAAAGAGCACTCCTACACAGGTTCTGAAACCCAGACCAAACCCACCCCACAATTCAATTGGCTCAGCCATTCTTCCAGGCAGACGCTCATAAGGAAGTAGATAATCCCTGTGCTCTGCGGGGCACAGGGACTTCACCAATACCTGGATCTTGGGCACAGGATACAAGGTGGTGGGATGAGACTACTTGCACTCGCCCTATCCTTGGCACATCCAGGCAAGCACCAGTCACAATTCACCCCTAGGATTCACACTTTAAATGTATTGCTAATTTGAAGGCATTATTTAAATTTCAGTAACGCCTAGATACAGTCCCTACCTTGAGATAGCTTATGATCTAGTTTCTCCTGCCTCTTACTAATGTAAGAGCTCTGATTCTGCCATCCCTCTTCCTGATTCTCCTTCTAAATTAATACCCACACAGATGAAGCAGATTTAGCAGAAACTGTGTTCCAGAGCCAAATCCTAGTGAAAGTCTTTCTCCAGCAGTGCACAATCTGGATCTATGGCCGACCTCACTGCTGTTCTTTTCATCACCTTGATTTAGCAAGAGTTTAAGCGTATGGGGCTACTCAAAGCATTGCTGAATCAGAGCCCTCAGGAAGGGAATTGAATGACATCTATGGCTATGTTGGGAGCAGGTTACTATGGAGTTCAGAGAGCTGGTCCTTATACCTAGCTGAGCTTAGACCCTGGCTATTGTTTTCCCAGTGACACTGCTCTGAGCTACCTTTAAGAATACTCCCCATACTTATAAAGTAAATTTTTATGCAATTGTAAATTGAATGTTAACTGTATACCTTCCCCTGTTAGCAACCTTCAGTCAGCGTTCTTCTTAACTCCATGTTGCTCCTTCTTCAGATAGGGACAAAAGACAACACCCATGGCCACAGAGGGAACATATTTAGCAAATGCAGTGTACTTCTATGGACTTTTGATTGGGTTCTCTGTAGCGTTCATAGGAGTATTGGAGGAACAACTGTAATCATATAACCAGCCTTGGGCACTGACTACATCACCTTGATTTATTGTTCGCTGTTTTCCTTGGATCCACTCTTGTGTTTCTTCACCATGTGCTCGTATCATCCTAGTAGTTAACACCCATTCACTACCACTTGGGCAGGCACCATGCTAAGGTGAGATTTGACCTCTTTAACCAGAGGAAATGCTTCTGATAAAGGTAGACAACATAGGCAGAAGGAAGGAGTACAAAATAAAAAAAATGAATTGTTAAAACCCTCCAACAGCCTTCTGCCACAGTGAAAAAAAGTCTTAAAATACATGGCCAGCTTCACAAGGACTTCCTCTGATAATGTTCTGAGGAATGTTTATTCTCTTTTTCCCCCCAAAGGAGGAGCATCTGTTATAGTGTATAAAGTATTTGCACTGGTTAAAGTTAAGTTGCACAGTAGTGAAAATTCAAATACAGTGTATAAAGAACCATTTATGTGGTTCTTAGACACAGGTTTTTGTCTTTTCACACAGAGATCTGAAAATAACTGGGTTAGAGTCACTTCAACCCATATATAAGCATCAACATTAAGAATGCAGCTGAGTCAATTTAAGAATTAAATTTTACTAGCCATGCACTGTGCCTGTGCACCCGAGCCCTGGCTGGGCCCTTCACAGGGGCACAAGGACTGGAGAAGCCCTCTCCCCTGCTCTGTCCTTGTATGCCTACTTTTTTGTATCTCCATAGGGAGGAGCACAATATGCCCATGAGCCATTAGGGGTGATTAAAATGCTTCTACTATAATAAGATCCACACCAAACCTTGAACAGAACTTGATCCCACACCAAACCTTGAGTGAAAATTGAAACTTAGTATGAAACTCCCCTTCCCCATCAATTATTTTTCAACTGTGTGCAGTTTTGCACTTTGGGGATCTGGCCAGAAGTCAAAAACAGGAGTGTGACAATACCAAGGCAGAGATTTGACCTGTATACTCAATATCTGTTTGGAATAGAAATACTAGAGTCTCCCAAAAAAGCCTGTTATCCTGATTTATAGCCCAGGTATGTGGATTCTACAGGTGCCACTATAGAATTCTGAAAGCAGGGATGGCCCAATGGTTAGGGTGATAGTCTTTGAGTTGGGACCAGAGTTCAATTTTCTGCTCTACCACAGATTTCCTGAGTCTCCTTGGGCAAGTATCTTTGTCCCACATCTAATTAGAACATTTTATATACAGCAACTCAAAATTTCTCCTTTGGGGCTTAAATTTACCAAGCTTAGTCTTAGATTATTATTATTTTTTTTTTTGCAGAGTTTGAGCAGAACGTGTGATATGGAATTCAATACAATTATTGCTTATCCTTTTGCATGCCTACCATGAAAGTACCTGGGTGCTTTTCAATTGTATTATAACAAACAAAAAGTCAACATAATGTATGTGTCCCATCTTTCATAACAATCCTGATCTAATATATCCAAGTAAACAAAACATTAAGAACCAGCAGAGTATTCCTAGAAAAAAATATTGCTGGGATGAATATTTATGAATGCAACATAGAGAGGCTGTGAAGATTTCCATGAAGAGGTGAATACAGTGCCTCCTACTAGCAATGGATGTGTTTATACCTTTTGCATTCATCTGCTGGCTGAGGTATAAACATGTTTTCAACAATGCTTCCAGGTTTGGCATTGTGCCAGCTATACTGATCATCTGCTGCAGTAATGTCATTCCCCGCAGCATTGCTTTACTGATGCTGTATTTGTGAAAATTAAATCAAATTGTATAGGGTCAAACAGTATAATCAAGGTTTGCATGTAGATTAGGTTAGGAACGGCAATACCTCCCCATCCCCACTGTCTTGTGTGAGAAGCTGTTGGTTCAACATGTACTTTGCTGCTCTCTGTGCCGGATTCTGCTCTCATTTACATCAGTGGTAAAACTCATACAGCCAGATCATTATCTGATGTAAACAGACATATAGCTCTGTTATGTCAAAGGACGTGTGCTGATTTACACCAGTTGAGGATGTGGCCCTTGACTCAAAAGGAAGCAGAATGTGGCCCACTATGGACAGGAAGAGGCTCAGGTGTTCTCTGCTGTTTACAAGATGTTCTCTCAGAGACTCATCAGGATGATAACACTGGAGTTAGAGGAGCAGCTTGCAGAAGTGCATACTAGAGTAAGCATGCTTGGAGCCCTTGTCAGGGCAGCTCATTGAGGAGTGCTGGCCGCCTCAGATTAGAAAAAAGTCACGCCTCCCTGCTCAAAGCCCAATTAAACAGGCTTTCTGCAGTGAATGCTGAGCAGATTGGAAGTATGGCATTCACTCTCCAGTCCACATATGGGTTGTGGGGCTGCAGTGTGACCCCTCTGTAGCAGTCACAGCCCATCCACAAACTCTATATAATGATTCCTGGTCACTGAAGCCCCATAAGGGAGGCTCCAGGAGACGTCCATCCCCCAGCCTATCTGGGGCTGTTGAGGGATCCCCCTTCACAGCACACAAGTGCTGCAAACTTCCCCAGGCATTATGGCCACTCCATCCCCAGCCATCTGTGCAGGGTTAGTGGGGGCTTAGGTGATGTGAAGAGCCTGCACATGCCCTCCATCCACACTAGGAGGAATTTCACCCCAAGTGAACACAGCATTGCCTAGAACTCCTTGGGAAATGGTTTTTTTTTTCCCCCCCTCACCACAGAAAATTTTTCATTTTTCTAGAAAAATTTCCACAAAACATTTCAGGGTTTCATCAAATAATTAAATTTTCCAGTTTTTAGCAAACAGAAACCCGATTTTTTATTTATTTATTTTTGGGTTTGATTTTTCAAAAAAATAAAAAAGCTTAATATTTTTCACAGAAAAAAATATTTTTGATTAAACCTAGTGCAAAAAAAAATGGAGTTTTTGGTTCACTGGCAATTCCAAAAAACTGTGGAAAACATTTATTTCAGGTTGAACCACAAATGAAAAGTTTTGAAATTTTTGGCTAAGCAAACAATCAAAAAATGATTTAGGCCCAAACTAAATGCTTTGTTTTGATTTTGAGCATTTTTTAATTTTTGAAAACAATAAATGTGAAGGAAATTTTGAAGCAAAAAGTTATTTTGAACCAAAAAATAGAAACGCTTTGTTTCCTATAAGTCAAAATGGAATGTTTTGATTTTTTCACAGTTGTATTTAGGGGAGAGGGTTGGCAGGAAGAATTTGGTGAACCTGACATCAACGTGAAAACTTTTGATGTCACCGAATCTACATTTCCCCCCCAAAAATAGCTCTGACTGAAAAAATTCACCCTGTTCTAATAGGGTTTTATTTTTCACTTTAAAAATGTAATAATGACATAGGAGAAGGGCTGGCACCTTTCCACAGCTGAGTGAATGGCATAGGCTTTTTTCCCCCTCTTCTCAGGCCAGGCTGGTATTTTCAGACTTAAAAAGCAGGCAGATGGACTGCCACAGGGGAGCAATAAAGAAAAGAGAGATGATGAAAAATAACACTGAAAACACTAAAGAGGCAAATATCGGAAATAGGAAAGGCAAATAATACAAAAGGCAAGTAGCGTGAGTAATAGGAGCAATGACACACAAGACAAATACCGTCTGAGTTTAAGATGGAACAGGATGAATAAAGTAAATATTAAGAATAGTGCAAGTACTGTGTGTAATAATCCTAATGGGAATTATTCAATATTATGAACAAGATGAGTGTTACTGAGCTATAATATTGGATAGAACATTACAGATGTGAATGCACAGGATGACAGAAGACAATGTAAGCATGTTGATAACTTTTTGTACCACAATCCAGTGAGCAGTCATAAAAAACACCACAACAAGGCCATGTTACAAAGCCAAAGTCACTCTTGTTATACCAGTGGTGACAGTATTATAACATAAGCAGCACATGTATACTTGAAAGAAAGGTTTGACATTGTTAAGCAAAGAATAAAATCCCCACGAGAAAGGAATATTGCAAGAAAACAAAGGACTGAACTGAAGCCACAGCAAATATAAATTATAAGGAACAACATAACCGATTGCTCTTGAAGCCAGTTTTCTTGTGCTCCTGAATAATAGTAGCAGTGATGATGATGGCACGATGGACAAAATTCACCCCTATGAAGAAGGACTAGTGCAAGGCCTACATACTATTTAAGCTTCACCCTGTCTTTGTAACCTTTCAATCACAATGTTAAGGAAAATGTATATCCCCCATAATCCTTTAATAACATTGTGACACACTGTACCTCAAAGTAGTGCTCTGTGAGCCCCATAATAATTCATATATGGTTGTGATATTTCATACAAAGCATGTCATGTAAGATATATGAAAGATCATGATCCCATTTTCTGTCAAAAATATGTATATCGTTAGTGAGTATGAAGTTATGGTTGTTATTGAACTATGTTGTGAGTTTGGGAGTTGCCCACTGCTAGTTCTCCAGTAACAACAAAGGAGGTGACCTACACCTAGGCAGGTGTTAAATGACCATTGATCAGCAGAGGAGTTGTAAACAAGAGAGTTGTGCAAGCAATAAACAGTGTGCATTGCTCAACTCTGACTCAGCGAGGCCCACCAGGACATGTCTGGGCCAGTAGTTTCCAGGCACATTGACTAAATGTATAAAATAATTGACAGTGACGTGCGATTACCTCTCTCCTCTCCCACCTACGCTGAAGGCAACAAGAACACTGGAAAGACAAAGACTTGAACTGAGGAGACTGGTCCCAGGCGGAGAAGGAAAGTCAGCCTGTGTATTAAGAACTCTGTAACCTACCTGCAACATCCAGTGGGGTGAGAAAAGCTGTTTGAGTCAACTCTTGCTTAGCCTAAAAGTTTAGAATTTAGAATGCATGTTTATTTTTTATTTTCTTACGGTAACTATCTCTGGCCTTTATACCTACCACTTATAATCTCTTAAAAATCTATCTTTCTGTAGTTAATAAACTCATTGTAATGTTTTATCCTTATCAGTGAATTTGTCTACAATGCTTGGGAAATCTGCTTAGGTTACAAAGGCTGGTACACATCCACTTTCCTTTGACAACATGGTGAACTAATTAATAAATTTGCACTGTTCTAAAGAAGGTCTTGAGTAGTACAAGACGGTATATTTCTGGGGTGCAAGACTGGGGGTTTGGGAGACTTGCTGGTGTTTCCCTACATATAGTAGCTTGCAGAGCATACATGCAACTTAGCTGGGTGTGTCTCTGCATGCTGGTGACTGAGTGATAACAGCACCTGGAGGGTGCTGCTTGTCACTGGCAAAGCATTGTGAGAGAGAGCCCAGGCTGGAGAGTAAAGGGGGCTCAATGGTCCCACAGTACCCTGGGGATTCTGTCACAAACATCACTCTCAGATTTTATTTATGTCTGCTTCTATGACTTTAAAGCCACAGATTTTCAGCCCAGAAAGGAACATTATGATCATCTAATCTGACCTTCTGCATAGAACAGACCATAGAATTTCACCCAGTAATTCCTGCATCAGGGCCAATGAGGCTGATCTAGAGCATATCTTTTAGAAACATTCAACCTGGTTTCAAAAAGTCTTGAAGTGATGGAAAATCTACCACATCCTTTAGTAAATTGTTCCAGTGGTTAACTACCCACCTGTTAAAAATGTGTGCCTTATTTCCAGTCAGAAGTTGTCTAGCTTTATCTTTAATGTGTCTGAGTTCTGATCAAGTGATATGTTACTGCCCCTGGTGTGTGAATTAAAGCCTGTGCGTCATATTGTCCTTTACCATGCAGACTTTCACTTTTTAATTGCTGAAAATATTAACAGGTTGATCAGGAGCTGCACAAATCCCAGAGACATTCTTGACTTCTAGCTAGTACAAAATGCATCTAAAGATTTCATTGCCAGTTCCTGGGGTTTGATTTTATCATCAAACAATGAGCAATTAGACATCATAAAATTCAATCCAAACCTTTTCTTCTGGCATCATTTCTCCTAGGGTTCCTAAGACAAAGCTGCTTTGCCCATGCCCTAGATACTCTCTGCCTCAGGACTAAGATCCCTAAGAGAGGGCAGCCCATATATGAAGTCTGTTTCCTCCCTTTTTATTCCCTCCAAGCTTGATATTATAGGCAGGTGTTGAGGATGGGACAAGCTTCAGCACCTGTCTTCATTAATCTTTTCCCACCTTGTCCCAGTTTGGGTTTAGTCCAGGCAGCACATTATCTGGTGCCAGTTGATTGATCTGTGTGGAACTGAGAGTCTACATAAAATAATCTTAGTCTGTTTCCAGTGTATACCTGTCTAAATCACAAAAATATACCACCACAATATGAAGTTCCTAAATGGCAACTTAACTGACAGTAACAGAGCAACAGAGGAATGAATGGGCATGGAGAACTGAATTACTGTACCTTAGTATTATCATATGTTATACCAGGGGTAGGCAACCTATGGCACACGAGCGGATTTTCAGTGGCACTCACACTGCCCAGGTCCTGGCCACTGATCCGGGGGGCTCTGCATTTTAATTTAATTTTAAATGAAGCTTCTTAAACATTTTAAAAACCTTATTTACTTTACATACAACAATAGTTTAGTTATATATTATAGATTATAGAAAGAGACCTTCTAAAACATTAAAATGTATTACTGGCACGCAAAACCTTAAATTAGAGTGAATAAATGAAGACTCGGCACACCACCTCTGAAAGGTTGCCGACCCCTGTGTTATACTAAGTTTGACTGAGGCCCTTCCTTATATTTCTTCCTGGCCCATTTTTAAATTTTTGAGTGAAAATTTATTGCTCATGAAAGGTGTCAGCCAGGCATCCCCCCCACATACACATCCACTAATTATCCACAGGAAAGGAAATACACTGAAGACTTGCTAGCTAGCAGAACCCACACTCAGTGCTGTTTTCTAAGTGGTTCTTTGGAGCCATTTAACATGTTAATGATCAAATTCAATAACTTTTGGCAGTTTCACTTCAAAAGATTTCAGCAGTAAAAAGGGGATCCAAAATTAGGAAAAACAGATGTCTTATTAGGTTTCATTAAGCAAGACAATTCAAGCCAATAATACACAAATCTTAGTAAAGCTATATTTTTTATTTACAACAGACAAAATTATCTCAGTTATCTGGGATATGTTTTTAAGGTGTTTTTCTAGTCTTAGTCATGTGGTAGAGGTTCATTTATGTCTTTGGAGGATGAAAACTTGAGTACAGGGATATGATAAAGAAGGATTCTCATGCCCTGTACTGTATTAACCAAAGACTGTTTCTGCCATCATGTATAATCCCTGACTAGATCCATGAAACTACACTGGCTTCAAGGGAAGTGAACCATACTGAAGGCTTAGGGCCCCTTAGTCTCACCTGAGCAATTCCACTGGGACATTTTGCTGTCAGGGAGAGTAAAATGTGGTCTTTTGCAATGCAGTTAAAGGCACTATAAAATTAACAGAGGTAAGTGGAAACAGAGACAATAAGTAGGAAAGAAAAGTAAATGAAAAATAAATCACCCAGTGATATCAGAGAAATAATTGCATCCCATTGGGGTAAAAAACAAACAAACCTATACCAAAAGCATTGGTGTACGGAATTTGTGACAAACACACATTTAGGAGAATTTAAACATTAGGCAACACAGTTATGCAAACAAACCAATTTCTAGTTCTAAGTTGTAAATGTAAATGGCTTCACATTTGGAGTGGTTCCTCTAGGAAGTGTGGTAGAAGAAATACCACACAAAAATTAAATGCGAAGAACCAGTCAAATTCCAGTCAGAAGAGACCCTCCGAAGGTTCAGATGAGGCCACCAGAGTAGAGAAACAAAGGTAGAATATGTAGAAATGAGAAAATAGCCACCACTAATTAAAGCTTGTTGTTATCAAACAAAGGCAAGAAATATGAGGGGCTCCAGATGTCAGAGAAGTGCTACTGTGTATGACAGACTCAGAAGTGTGCTGTCATTACTGAACAAATTAGCAGTGTCTAATCTGGTTGTCACCAGCATGGATAACAATCCTGCCACAGTACTCTCGGCAGAAATGTGTCAGCTCTGAAATGATGGTGGCATTGATGCTCAAAGATATTTTAAGTCAAACAAGAAACACAATCCAAATCCTTCATCCACTAACACAGTAAATTCTCTTTTGTTCCTTCATATACAATAGCCAATCAACTATAATTCTTCCAAATTTGTGGGAGATAATATATAGGAAGTGTCACAGGTTATCACAATTTTTAAATCAAGATTTGATGTTTTTCTAAAAGAGATGCTCTAGTTCAAACAGAAATTATTTCAGGGAAGTTCTATGGCCTGTTTTATACAGGTGCTCAGACTAGGTGATTATAGTGCTCCCTGCTGGCCTTAGAATCTGTGAATCACTAGTTATTTCCAGCAGAGCCTATAGATTCCAGTTAAAGAAAGTTGGTAGAAGATGGATGAAGGCTGAGAAAATTATGTGGATAATGTGCAATGGAGAAAAAATAATCCATGTTAGAAAAACTCATAGAGGTTTCTTGATACTGAGGGCGATCCTCAGCTGGTGTAAATAAACATAGCTCCTTTGCTACAAGACTTATTATACATCCTTTTTTCTCACAAAAAATAAAATCTCTCTTTCCTCTAGACTTTTGTCTTTGGTGGGCCACTATCCTACTACTTGACTCTGTTTCTACCCAGTGTTAACCCAGGCTATTCTCCCCCCATGTCACGGACACTGGACCATGCTACTAACATTATTTCCAATGACAAGAGATGCAGCTATTTCCCTATTCTACCTGCAAGCCTGATCAAAAGCCCACTGAGGTCAGTCAGAAGGCTAACTAGCACCCTGCTCATGCAGGAGCCCCACATGCACGTATCTGAACGACCAGTTCCCGTAGCACCCTGCCCTCATCACAGGTGTGGAGGGACCTGGACAAGAACTAGGGACTACCACTCCTTTTTCCTGCCTCTCCTCCATGTTTAATTTGAAATGGCTCACACTGTCCAGACTGGGAGGTAACTTCCCGCTCCTTTAATCAGTCCTAATGGAAAGTATGGCAAGAGCACCTCAAACCTCAGATGATTCTGTCATAGTGGTCATTTTCAACACTCCCAGCAATGAAACAGAGTCCTACTCTTGAAGAGGAATAATTACTTAGCCCATGGAGGGTCAGCTCCTACCCTGGGGATGTGTGCTCAGAGAAGCAGAGTCTGCTTTTGTGGACTTTCCAAACCTACAGCCATGGACACCTAATTTGGGAGATCTAGAAATGTAAAGCACTTAGCTTTCATTCAGCAACAAATTGGCAGCACTATAGTTTTTCTATCTGCCACACCCACTCATCCGCTCCATTACATCCAGTCTCAATCCACCTGCTCCCTTTTGTTCCCCACCTCACACAGTGAGATGTTCATCCCTGATTCAGGAAGGGGAGTGTAGCAGGGACACCAGTTATCAGCCTGGGTCAGCAGCAGTGCCCAGAGTCTTGGACTCTTCATGGATATAGGTGCAGAGGAGGGTTGGCTCCAGGCAAGCTCACCGGAAGGTTCCACGGAGGGCAACATTACCATATGACAGACATGAGGGGTACTCCCTTGCAGTGCACGAGGGTTCATCCAGCCTGCTCCCAATGTCCCCAGTTCAGCTGCACATTAGCTTTTCTTCAGCTGGCCAGTCTGCAGGTATTACAAAACCCAGAGCAAACCACTGTGTTCTGGAACCCAACAGCGCCAAGCTTTGTAAACAGGGACAAATGGCTATTTTTACATAGAGTGATTCTGTTGCTCATTCATGTTAATTCAGAGGCAGGTGTGATCACGGGAGAAGAGTCAGGAAGGGAGGGGGTTGGTGGAAAAATATTTTGCTGTCCTGGGAAAAATAATGAGATTGGCCCAGATGGGAGAGACAAGAAAGAACACAAGTAACTTCTACGTCCCACCTCCCAGTCCCAAGCATCAGGAGGGCCAGTACCTACTGGCAGTGGCGGATTATCCAATGGGCCCACGGGGCCTGTCTGGCCAATTGGGGGGCCCCGAAAAAATAGGCGCCCCAGCAGAAATCCGCGGCAGGGCAGCAGAAGCCTGGAGCCCTGCTGTAAGCTGTGGGATGGCCCAACGCCCCAACCCTGGTCGCTAGTAGCAGCACCGGGCAGGCAGGCGGTCAGGGTGGGGGAAGCCCCAGCGCTCCAACCCCAGTCCCAGGCCCAGCGGTGCAGCACCCCAACCCCAGTCCCCGGCAGCAGCACCAGGCAGGTGCAGGGAGGTGGCGGGGGAAGCACCAGCGCCTGGACCTCGCTGCAGCCCCAGGACTGGAGGAGCTCTCTCCCCACACACTCTGTGGTCCCAGGGCTGTGGTGGGGGGCATAGCTTCCCTGGACTTGGGGCTGTGGGGGGAGGGAGGGGATGACAGAAAAAAGCAAATGTGGGGGTGGCGCCACAGTGGGGGGGCAGAATGGGGTAGGAGAGGAGAAGGGCTACAGGGCAAGGGGTGGAACAGAGTCAGGGCTGTGGGCAGAGCCACAGACAGAAGGGATGGAATGGGGCATGGCCATAAGTGGAAGCTGTGGGGTGAGGCCACAGTTCTGGCTCCACCCCCCCCCCCCCCCCTTGTTCTGGTCCAGGGTCCCAGGAGACCTTAGTCTGCCTCTGCACTACTGGTACCTTGTACTCCAGACTGTAATAGGAGGGAGTCTGCCAAACCCAAATGAGCATATGGTCATGCTTTCTGCCCCAGCAGGTATGCTGCTGTGTGCAGCAAGTGCTTGCAAGAGCTGCACTGTTTTCCTTCCTTGAGCAGCTGTGAAGTGTGCGCTTATGCATATTCTGCACATATTTCCTGCTGTGCTCTGGATCCACAGGATGGCTCTGATCTGAATGCAGGACCAGCTCTGGTCTATTCAAAGTTTAAACCTCTCCATGGCCCTATCACTTATGGGTAGGATTTTGGTCATTTTTTTCTTTATGGCCTAGGCCCAACCTCTTGCTTGCCAAGGAAAAATGCTGTTCTATTAAAACTCTGTTGGAAGTAGAAATTAAGGGATTCCTACTATAGTTTCCAGCTGTGTGGTGTTCTGCTTTGTGAGTGCAGCTTATTAGCATTTCAAATAAAAATGTAACACCTCTTAATAATTTAAAACCATATTCCAATGAGATGTTTTTAACTGTCTATAGCTGTGATGCAGCAGCAAATGGATAAGAATTGTTCTTTTTTAAGTGTTACAAATAAATGTTAAGTGTGAATTTATAAATATTTAAATGAAGGGTGTTAGACTGTCAGCTACAGTGTACTGTAGCTCAGTAATATGCCGAAAGATGTACTCTTTCCTCAAATTGTTCTCTTAACTTGGCTAGACCACTTCACGAAAAGCTTGGATAATTAGTTCTGGGTAGGATGAATTTGTGCAAAACCAACCAACCAACCAAAAGCAATCCAGTCAAAAAGATGCTAATACCAAAGAGTGATATGTCTCTTGCAGCTGACTTCGGTTGAACTGTTTTGATCTTGAAACAACACTGCCCTCCAGCAGCGAATTGTTACAAGATTGTAAGAGTTCTCTAAGATTGGCAAGCCTAATAGCTGAATTCAAAATAATGAGAAACAAAAGAACCAAGAGCAGAAAATTCACAGAATGGATCTGTACTGAGCCAATCATTGATTAAAACTGAGTCCCAAAAGTTTCCAATTATTTTATATGTAGTGTTGTTGTAGCCATGTTGGTCCCAGAATATTAGAGAGGCAAGGTGGGTGAGGTAATATCTTTCATTGGACCAACTTCTGTTGGTGAGAGAGACAAGCTTTTGAGCTTACATAGAGCTATTCTTCAGGTCAGACCTGAAGCTGTATAAGCTCGAAAGCTTGTCTCTCTCACCAACAGGAGTTAGTGACAAGGTGTGCAGCAGAATTCACAGATTCGTAAGAATCTGACAGGGTCTACAATGTGAACGCTTCTGGTGTGGCCCCAGGAAGACCTTCCCAGAGGGGTTGATCAGGGCCGGCGCAACCCATTAGGCAACCTAGGCGGTCGCCTAGGGTGCTAACATTTCGGGGGCGGCGACCGCGGCGGCCAGATCTTTGGCCACCCCAGTCGTCGACAGTATTTCGGGGACGGGACCTTCCGCCACCTCTGTCGGGGGCGGCATTTCAGGGGCGGGACCTTCCGCCACCTAGGACGGCGAAAAAGCTGGCAGCACTCCTGGGGTTGATACAGACTGGTCAACGTGGCCATGCCTGAACCACCTGTGTACACAAACTAGTAGATCAAAGACGAACATGATCAAATGGGACTACTCTAATGACATGAATAAATGTGAGTGCAGTGAAGTGCTGACCATAGAGCACCTGCTCGTTTGCCAACTCCTTGAGGAGACCTGTACAAAGGAGGACCTTGCTGCCATGATGGAAAGAACCATCACTTGTGCACGCTTCTGGAAAAAACATCTAGTTTATGACAAGAACATAAGAAGAACTACCAACAGAAGTTGGTCCAATAAAAGATGTACCTCAGCAGACTTTAAACAAAATCTTTGCAAATGTATTATGGGCTAACTGAGTTTTGTCCATTACTAGTATTTACCAAAGTGCTAAAAAGTATCCAGAAGTTTGGATTCTATACTGAAAGTGGGTTGGAAGCCTCGTGAAACCCTACTTTGCAGCAAGATTTCATAGACTTCCTGGTTCCAGTTGGGTAATTTTTGTATTTGGCATTTTCATTCCTGGTCCAAGCCAAAACCAGGAAGTGCCGAGATAGTCAGAGGGAAAAAATTCTATACATGCATTGTGGTATCAATGGCTATACTCATGGGAGAAATATATTTTTCCACAAGAAAGTTCAAAAAAGTGAAATCTGCGAAGGTAATCTGCAAAGACTGAATACTTTTGTGAAATCTATCAACCTACAGAAATGCATAGAACATTATCATATTTTGAAAAGATTATTTTACAGTGTATAATATAACTAGGATATTATATTGTACATAAGAATGGCCATACTGGTAAGAACAAAGATCCATCTAGCCCAGTATCCTGTCTTCTGACAATGGACAATGCCAGGCACTTCTGAATGAACAGAACAGGCAATCAAGTGATCCATCCCCTATTGTCCATTCCCAGCTTCTGGCCCATGAATTTATCAAGTTCTTTTTTGAACCCTGTTATAGTCTTCACCTTCACAACATCCTCTGGCAAAGAGTTCCACAGGTTGACTGTGTTCTGTGAAGAAATACTTCCTTTTGTTTGTTTTAAAACTGCTGCCTATTAATTTCATTTAGTGACCCCTAGTTCTTGTGCTATAAGAAGTAAATAACACTTCCTTATTTACTTTCCACACACCAGTCATGATTTTATAGACCTCTATCATACCCCCCTTAGTCGTCTCTTTTCCAAGCTGAAAAGTCCCAGTCTTATTAATTTCTCCTCATATGGAAGCTGTTCCATGCCCCTAATCATTTTTGTTGCCCTTTTCTATACCTTTTCCAATTCCAATATATCCTTTTAGAGATGGTGCAACCACTTCTGCATACAGTATTCAAGATGTGGGTGTACCATAGGTTTATATAGAGCCAATATGATATTTTCTTTCTTATTATCTATCCTTTTCTTAATGATTCCCAACATTCTGTTTGCTTTTTTACTGCTGCTGTGCATTGAGAGGGTGTTTTCAGAGAACTATCCACAATGGCTTCAAGATCTCTTTCTTGAGTGGTAACAGCTAATTTAGACCCCATAATTTTATATGTATAGTTGGGATTATGTTTTCCAATGTGCATTGCTTTGCATTTATCAACATTGAATTTCATCTGTCATTTTGCTGCCAAGTCATGCAGTGAGATCCCTTTGTAACTCTTCGCAGTCTGCTTTTGACTTAACTATCTTGAGAGGTTTTGTATCATCTACAGATTTTTGTCATCTCACTGTTTACTCCTTTTTCCAGATCGTTTGTGAATATGTTGAATAGAACCGGTTCCAGTACAGACCCCTAGGGGATACCACTATTTACCTCTCTCCATTCTGAAAACTCACCATTTATTCCTACCCTTTGTTTCCTATCTTTTAACCAGTTACTGATCCATGAGATCAGTTTATATTTTAATATTTGTAGAGTGTTTTGTTTTAGTACTAAACTATAAACCTTCTGGTGAATCACTGTAAATTTTTCTGTTTGTGAAATTTGTGAAAGCTGCTAATTCCTTATAACAAGATTTACAAACAACCCCAAAATGGGAGATTGTGGTATAATCTTTCCATAAGAGAAATTTCTTCCTAATCTCCGCAGTCAGAGGATGACCTGTGCCCTGTGATATGAAGATGTATATCCCTTCCAAATTTAAAGATTTTTTTTTAATTGTGAACAGTCTCATTATCTATATACACTTCCAGTCCACTTCTTAATCTTGCTAAGGCAATGAGTGCCACAAACTAAGCATGCCTTGCATAAAAAATGTTTATCAATCTTAGATCTGTTGCCTTTCAAGTTCATTTAAAGTTCTCTTGTCCTTGTATTATGAGAGGATAAATAGGAGCACCTGATTTCCCTTCCCTATACCATTCATTATTTTGTATAACTTCCTGATTTCTTTTTCCTCTCTAAATTAAATGGTCTTTTCAAGCGCTCTTTATATGGAAGTTTTTCTTTTCCTCAAAATCATTTTTGTCACCTGCTTTTGAATCACCTTGTTTTTTTCCTCTCTTTTCTACATTTGTACTAATAGAGTTTGTTAGACATTTTTGTACTATGTAATGGGTTTTTAGATGAATTGTTGTATTATAATGGGATGCCTATGGGGTATTCTGACACTATCTCAAAGTAAACACCCTGGAACCCCCATACTCACTCCTCAGATATAATTATGTGTTTTGCACAAAGCATGTCTTGTGAGGTATCATTTTAAAAAAGTCTTGATCTATTGAACATTAATAGCCTGTTGAATTGGATGTACTATCATTGTAGGTGAAGATATGAAATATTGCTCTATGTGTTACTGAAACATGTTGTGAGGTTGGGAGACACCCACAACTGGCCTTTCAGTAGAGACAAAGGTGCATCCATCACTGGCTAGACAGGCACTGATGGCCCATCAAGAAAGGAATCCACTATCCCAGAGACTTCTCCGAGAAGGCACATACGCCATGGGGGCGGATTACCCAATGTCACAGCAAGGATCTGTCTAGCAGCTGGAATAAAGTATAAAAGAGTGGTGGTGACATCATCACTTGGCCTCTCTCCCTCCACATCTCAACATCTGAAAGACTGTCTGGAAGACAAAGACTTTGAACTGGGGAAGACTGGTCCCAGGCTGGAAGGAAATCCACTCTGTGTATTGAGGAACTATAAGCTGCTTGTATCATCTGCTAGAGTGAGAGATTGTTTGATTCAAATCTTGCTTAGCTGTTGAAGTTAGAATTTAGACTGAATTTACTTTTATTTCTTAGGTAACCAACTTTGATCTCTATGCCTGCTACTTATAATCTATCAATCTTTCCTGTTAACTAGAAAACTCTGCTGCTACACTGAAGTAATTAGCCACCCCACACAATGCCACCTGCAAAAGAGTATTCCATAGAATGGAGACAGTAGCTGACACACACCAACCAGGTAGTAAAGTCAAATACTAGGTATTTGGAACACATCCCTGACTAATTAGGTACCCAAGGTAGAATCATCCAATTTCTCCTCTTCCAGGCAAAGTAATCTTTCTAGGGGAGGGAAAAAAAAAAATCTCTCCTCTTTCTAGAGAGAAATGGGATGGTACAAAAGCATAAGTCTGAAACCAATAAATACATAGCTTATTTTTTTAAAGTGACAGAAGCGCCTTGCAATGGGGGCTTTGAAAATTGAGGCCATTATGGCTCACAAGTGATAATTCAACATTCTTAAATAATTGGGTAATATTCCAAACACCACTACTTAGAACAAGTTCTTTTTTTTTTATTAAAGTGAATTCAATCTTGATGAAAGGACCCAGATTCATCGCTCTGACCAGTGAAGTCCTCTATTTAACCACAAAACAGGAAAAGCATGGCACAGTAGCATTATAAGGTTGTCCCACCCTACTCTACCAGTGTTCCTTGGTAATAATCTGAAGGGACCACCTGTAAGAGTAAGGCGATAGTTCAGACTCCATGCTCATTCAATCCTTATCCCCTCTGCAGATTGGAAAGAGCAATTTGAACTATTTGCACACATCGATGGGTTCTAAATTAACTGCAACCATTCACAAAAAAAGCCTATTGTAGGTGTCAATGAGGACAATGTAGTGAAGAGACAGACAATAAAAACAAACAAGATGTTAGGCTGTATTATAATGGAGAAAGAGAATAATACTTCAAACACTGTAATACCATTACAAAAATCAATAGCATGTCCTTGCTTTGACAACTGTGGTCAGCTTTGGACATCCCATCTCAAAAAAGGATACAACAAAAACCTCAGAAAAGGAGAAGAAAAGTACTAGAGACATGGAAAGACCTCCACACAAGGAGAGCTGAGAAAGACTAGGGCTATTTAGTTTGGAAAGGAGATGACTAAGAAGGGACATGAATAGCATATAAAATAGTTGAATATTCCATTACATACTCCTGTTTACCTCTTCTCTTAATACAACTCATTGAAAATTAAATGGCAAAACTGCTAAAAAGAAATATATACATTATACATTGCATAATTAGCCTATGGAACTTGGGCAAGAAGTTAACATCTTCCTGCAGCAAGTAACACAATTCAAAAGTGGATTAAACATCTATAGGAACAGTAAGAATATCATATACATTTACACTAGTTAGGAAAAAATGTTTAAGACACAAGCCAACGGTTACTGAGTGGGGTTAGAAAGGAACTTCCTCATGAATCTGTAATTGTATCATTGTCCATTACACCATCCATCAAAAGCACTTGATACAGGCATGGTCGCTGATAGGAAACCTGACTAGAGGGACCAGTGGCGTGATATGATATGGCAGTTCCAACGTTCACAAGGGAGTGATTTTTATAGGGTGACAAACAACAAATCATTCTGAATACAGACTGCAGAATGAATAAGAAAAACTGGCTGTGTTTCTCTTTGCGTGAACACTTTGTGGGAAGTGTGTTGGGTGACCTGGGATCCTGTGACCAGCACTGGTAATAAGGAGGCAGGTTTAAATCCATGTAATTCTGTGAGCTACAAGCAAAAACAGATAGAAAGCAGCAAACAGGGAGCTCCAAGAGAGTCTCTGCCAAGGAAGCAACTGAAGTGTCTAGATACTACTATGTCCTAGCAAGTCAAGAGACTCTCTTTAAGTAATCACATAGGAAGAAAGATAATAGATATTAAATGAACCAAGGAATCCTATGAGAAAGCAGTGTGATGTCACTTTTTCTGAATGAAAAACAAGAAAGTACATTAATTCCAGTCCAAAATGGTTTTCTTTTGTTGGAATCTTGCAAGACCCTCTTCTACTTGGTTCCCAAAAACACTGTTCAACTCTGGAATTCATCACTTAAGTACCTTGGTTTGGCATACAGTAACATTATGCCCAAACTGGCCAAGCTCAAACACCGGGAGTGGATGCAGAGTACACCACAAATCCAAAATTACACAGCAAAATTCTTCCTTATATACATCTTTGCTAACATCTGCATTTCTGACTATACGTTGCATCACGTGCTTCATGATTGGCTTGGTTACTTTTCAGGAACCAATCCCTGTACAGCATGCTCTGTCCATGTGCTCTTCATGTATAACCTGATCTCTACATTCCAGGTTTATCTTGTCCACTGTCTCTGGTACCTACCAGGGTGTTCATGCTTATTTTAGCTAGACTGCCTCCAGCTTAATGCTTGTTATGCCTTTATTTTCAACTTAATCTTCCATTCACCTTCCCAATCATGCCCACTATGAATTTAGATCTTACTGACGACCAGTTACTCACATCGAGTTAGGCCTACACCTTTCTGAAGGAAATATCTTTCTAACTAGGTTTTAAGTCATGCCCCTCATCATGCTATCTATGCACTATGGTACCTGAGCATGAAACAGAAAGCAATGAACCATCTGAAATGTCACAGAATGAGACCACAGTGGGATAGTCACGAAGGAGCATGATAGAAGAATTTGGCAAGTAGGCAAACCAGTAAGATAAGCAAAGGACATCTATGGAGTTTTTCAACCTAGACAACTAACAACAGAAGGAAGGGGTAAGTAATCCTGATCAGTGATTCTATAGCAAGAGACCTGGCCCAAGATATCTGTGGAACAGACAATAACACTGGGGTGGTACATAGTCTATCTCATGGAGGCCAAGGGAAATAATATCACAATAAAGGTGATGGATCTCTTAGAGAAACCTGGAGGCCTGTCACTAACTGTAATCCCCATGAAGCAAAATGAGATCAGCAAAAGAAGATTCACTGTGACCAAGAATCACTTCAGGGACCTGATGGGGCCTGGGGGAAAATAAGGATGGGATGGAGACAGAGGATCTTCTGCTGCCAAGCTCAAACAAGGCTGATGCTGGAGACCAACCAGTGGATGCATTAGTGATGCCGGGGTGCAGGTTTTGGATCCACAGAACAGTGGAAGGCTTCCAGCAATGAAAGCAGTTATAGCATTGTCTCCAAATAAGCACAGATAATAAATACAGTAATATTAATGAAGGGCCAGATCACTCCCATCCTTGGTAAAGTCAAAAAATCTGACAGTCCCTCTCTCACTGAATCTGCCTCCCACATCACATCCCCAGAAATAGTGGGCACATGGCTTGCAAAACCCCATTTTCAGAGCTCCTAGGGGTCATCTGCACGGAATCCTTGACCCAGTGCATGGGCTGTGTCCTCTCTGAAGCTCGGTTCTGGCTCCCTGGCGGTATTCCTTGCAATCCATGCTGAAAGGAGGACCCTGGCAGGGAGCATCTGTCACAAGGATCCCACTTCAATAAAGAATGGATTTAAAATATGAGAAATAATAAACAAGTGTGGTGCCACTTGCCAAAAGCTACTTACGTTCAGCATGGTCAGAATTAGGCTTACAGAGTCTAGCAGCACAAGGGTAAGAAACTTCAGAAAAGCAAATTCAGTAGAACTGAGAATCATGCAAGAAAAGCACAATGACAGGATGTATAAAATCCTGCAATCCAGGAGAAACCTGGGGTATCTGTTCAAGATACCACAATTATGGCTCATACCTCTTTCAATCTCCTGAAAAAGAGAAAGGCAAAGAATACATGGCAGTGAATGAGTCTTCATGAGGGACTGATCAAAGATATGAGGTTACAAAGAGCTGTACTGAAAAATGGAAAGGAAAAGAGGCAGAGAGATAGCCAGGATACACAGCCCATTAAGACTTGCAGAAAAAGAAAAGTAGGGACTGCAAAAAAGCAGGGTGTATTAATGATAGCCAAAGTGGTTAAAGAAGGGTTTTTGTAAACATTAAGGGGTGGGGGGGGAAAATTAGGACTATAGATAAAGTAGGTCTATTAATAGTTGAATCTAATGACTCAAAAATTCTTAAAATAATATTCTCCCTGCTTTTTAAATCTGTATTTAACAAGAAAAACAGAGATTTGGGCAATCACTGCAGAACATAAGGTACTTTGTAAAAGATCTCTTAATAAAGAACTGATAAGGGAATTCTTTGAAAATTTTAGTATAGATAGTCAGCTGTTTTCTAGGATATGCACTGTAGGGTAGTAAGTATTGGGAGCTTATTTCATACTTTGATTTCTGTTTCAGAGTAGCAGGCCTGAGAATCAAACTGTCATCTCTCTAGATCACATATTTGGCTCAGAACAAGATGAATTTTCTGCTGGTACTATGTCTAAGGAAATTGCTCATTGTTTGTCCCCTCAGGCTTGATGCAAAAAGGAAATTAAAAATACTTCAGCCACACTCAGCTAATATGAAATACATCATCTGAAAAATGAATCTGATCTGCAGCCCGTGACATTTGCCATGGCTGGTGTACTCTCCATACATATGAAAGCTAACAAGGTTTGAATTGAAAGGAGCAGTGATGAAGATTGTTTGTAACCAATAGCATCCTTAGCTGGTGGAATCAACATAGCTGGTGGAATCAACATTGGTTTTAGAGGGGCTATATCAAACTACACTAGTTGAGAACCAGACCCCATGTGTATATTTCAGCATTACTGAATGGGTCTGATGTTACCAGACATGTACCCTCCTTCCTAGCAATAGATCTCTGAAAAAAGCAGAAAAGTAACTGCAGCACAGCAGAAAGTGAGTCTCTCTATTTTTTTGTGGCAATGTCAGTATTTCACAACTATTCCAGTGTTTTGTAATTCATGCTGAGTAAAAGCCTTCCAACTCTTGATTCGATTAAGGAAATCTGGCATTTAAAAAAAAAATATTTTTCCCAAATGCCAGATTTCCTTAAAGAGAGACATAATTCCCTACTTCTCCCAAGATGTGGGAAATTGCAATCTGTTCACAGTCCCTGCTAAAAGATCAAGTTAAAATAGCCAGACCTCACCAAAGCAGCAACGGACTTTATACTCTTAGCAGGCAACTCAGTCATTACACATCCAGTTAAACAGAGGTAAGTAGTATCGTGATCTTACAGTTTTCAAATGATTGCTTTTCACTCAATGGAAAGGATTGTTCCGTTGCATTTGACACTCACTAAAAGCTCGATCCTGTAGAAAAGCGCTTAAGTATGAGCAGTCCCATTGACTTCACTGGAACTGCTCACATCCTTAAAGCCACACCCAATAAATAAGCCATGCAGGTGCTTAAGAAGCGCTCTGCTGAACCGAGCCACAGTGCTCAACACCTTGCAGGATCAAGTGCAATGAAGCGAGAAAAGGTATTATGTAGCTATGGTATTGATATGACCCCATCACCATTGTATCCAAGAGCCTATGATCTTTAAAATATATGTTCTCTCAGCAGCCTACCAGATTGACAGATGGGGAAGTGAGGCTCAGAGAGACTTAGTGCAGTGGTTCTCAAAGCTGGTCCGCTGCTTGTTCAGGGAAAGCCCCCGGTGGGCCAGGCCAGTTTGTTTACCTGCTGCGTCCGCAGGTTCGGCCGATCGCGGCTCCTACTGGCTGCGGTTCACCGCTCCAGGCCAATGGGGGCTGTGGGAAGGGCGGCCAGCACATCCCTCGGCCTGTGCCGCTTCCCGCAGCCCCCATTGGCCTGGAGCGGCCAAACCTGCAGACACGGCAGGTAAATAAACAGGTCCGACCTGCCAGGGGCTTTCCCTGAATAAGCAGCGGACCGGCTTTGAGAACCACTGACTTAGTGGACTTGCCCAACATGCCACAGGATGTCTGTGGTGGAACAGGGAATTGAATGAAAGTCTATGAAATCTCAGACTAGTGCTCTAACCACTGGATCATTCTTCCTCTCCTTTGGCACATAAGATGTTACTAGGACATGTATTTGCAGCAAGATACAGCCTCATAAATACCCCAGGACATCAGCCCCTAGCCTCTCAAAGGGCATTTAAGATACAAGCCTTGTCATATGTTATTCTTATATCGGCTTGGTAAAAATCAAAGATTTTCACATTCATTTGTCACCTAGACAATGAGAAGCAGTGCTTAGCACTGGGGTTGAGAAAGGATCTTTCACTAAGCATTATGATGACAAATTTCTGTAAACATAGTTATTAATTGCCATATTGGATCACGGAAATGCCAGAACATCTAGTCCAGTATTTTGCCTCCATCACAGGCCTGTATCAGGTGCTCCAGACCAAGGTGTACAACTACACATGAATTAGCTGGAATTGGTATTCGTGCAAGAATATGCAACTGTGTGAAATTTCCTGTTAGTCACTGGTTGGCTTAGACCCTGAACTCTGAGGATTAGTATTCCCTGCCTTTTGCTTGAAACACTCAGGTCAATTTTTTAGAATAATAATTTGTATCCTTGTAAGTGACACTGTGGATGCTCTTCTTTTTATTCATATAGAAGCCTAATCATTTAAAAAAATCCAGTTGAACTGTGATTCTCAAAGACAGCTTTTGTTAATGAGTTCCATGAGCTAATAGCTCATTGTGTTAAAAAGTAGTTCCTTCTATCAGCTGTGTGTTGCCTTTTAATGCCATTGGATGCCCCTTTTATTACGAGAACAAATGGGAGATTATTAAATGACCTTTGATACATCTTTAATTAGTTTGCGGACACAGAAATTGCCAGACTGGATCAGACCCAAGGTCCATCTAGACCAGTGTCTTGTTTCTGACATTGTCCAGCACCAGATGCTTCAGAGGAAGGAGTAAGAACCCCACAGTAGGAAGATGTGGGATAATCTGCTCCGCCTCCCCCCGCCACACACACACACACACACACACTCTCTCTCTCTCTCACTCTGGTCTCAAACAATTAGAGATTGGCTTATGCCCTGAAGTAGGAGGTTCAATATCCCTTCCACATTTTACGTACCTTGCTCATCCCCACATTCATGAAAGAGTCCCAATCTTTTTATCCTTCCCTATCTTAAGGGTTTTCATGCCTTTCTCTGAACCTTTTCTATTTAGCTATGTCCTTTTTGAGATGGGGAGACCAGAACTGGGTATAGAATTCAAAGGAAGGGTGAACGATTTATATCATTATTATTACTTCATTTGTTTTATGGTAGCACCCAGAAGTTCCACTTACGCTCAGAGCCTTACTGAGCTATTATGGCATCATACTCTTTTCAGTATTGTTCTCTATTCCTTAATACAGTGGAATATCTTTTCACTTTTCTGACCATTTCTGTACATTAAATTATTTTTTTCTAGATTGATCTGTTCTCAGTGAAGATTTGGACTCTTCCTCAAATTTAGAGCCTATCAATGTCTATGAGTAGGTCCTTGGAGTAGGACACTCCACTCTAGCCTAACATGTTCTCAGCGTTAAGGGGGTTCTTGGCATCAGACAGATGTTCTATTAGGCAGCAAGGCTCAGACCCTCAAAAGGTATTTAACTACCTAATTCCAATTGATTTCAGTGGAAGTTAGAAACCTAAATACCATTAAGGATCTGAGGCCAAGTTACCAACAGTCCATAACATGTACTCAGTTATGACTTCTAGAAATCCAAATTTCTGATAAACCACCACTTTCCTAAAGGGAAAATATACAAACATAACAGATATGGACACAAAATGTGTGTTTTAGCTTCAGCATTTAGCAAGTATGGAGCATGTTGTCACGTGCTGGCATTTGTGTAGAAACATCAGGACAATGCCAGTCCAGACCAACCTGTGCTCCAGTGTCCGTCTTTGGAATGTGGTTAGCAGATGAGAACATTTACCCATGCAATCAACCTTCTCTTGCCACCCACTCACTGGCAACAGCTTCTGAGTCCTGAAGCATGAGTTCTTCCTGCTATCTAGGTTCTTACATCACCACAGCACTGAAGCCCATTTGGATTGGTGACAAAGGCTAGCCATTTGCCCAGCCCTAATAAAGAAACTATTTGCAATTTTAATAATAGCCCACTGCTACCGCTCCACAGTGTTCTGGGTTTGTTCACATTGACCTCAATGGGAAGAGGATCAGGTGCCAAGAAGATTGCGTGCTCTCCACTGTTACAAACAGAGCTCGGTCCTGCACTGAACACCTTCAAGTCTGATTTATTTTAATGGAAATTGAGGACACCTGACACCTTCAAAGGAACCCCCAGACCCTGTTGAATGAGGGACAAAATTCTTGATAAGGAAATTCCCAGAAAATTCAGCATGTTGATAAAGGGCCTGATAAAGGCAAAATATGAGGAATGAACAGAAATCTAAGAAACAAACAAGGGTGCATTTATTATTAAAGGTTAATGAAACATAAGGTGTCTATGTAAAAACCTTATGGACTGGCCATACGTTTCAGAGAGCAGGAGCTAACGAGGATGATTACTGATGGGAGGGTTTCTAATTTATCATGTGCTGCATCATTAATTTTTCATAGGTGCATTGTTAATGGGACAATTTACAAAAGGTTAATGAACACAACCCAGCTACTCAGCGAAATGATGGAAGGTTCTGTTTTAGAGCATAAGGAGACACATTTGCTGTTGTGCGCCAAGAATCCTGTCTGCATGCTGAAAATATCTTACAAACTGGTTGCTAGGTGCTCTGCTCCTTGACATTTGCATGCTTGAGCAAAGCACATCTGCTGTTTAGCAAAACATCTGAATAAATGTCATTTTTAAATACTGTCTGCTACAGGTCTGATTAGCTTGTAAATGAAACGTGAGCATCATTTCAGTTCTTAGAGGAAACTCCTATGAAATCATCTCTTAAGGTACAGTGGCAGTTTGTAACATTCCCCAAACAGCTTCTGACTAGGTGCAAATCCTCTTTTACTCATGTCAACACCTTTGTTAACTATCTGTCATAGAATTTGTTTCTACTGGAGTGCATCTGCATTCTCTTAATGTGAGGTCTCTTAAATAATGCACCGTGCAGTAAAAATGGTGCAAGAAGATGGCTGGAAGGAGTAGTTACAGGGCTAAAGAGGAAGAGTGGTCCTGAAGTTCAGATACAGGACTGGAACTCAAGAACACCAAGTTCAGTTCCTAGCTCTGCCCACAGACATCATGGTGGGATCTTGGGCAAGTCACTTAACCTCTGTGCTTCATTTCCCTATTTGTCGAATAAGAATAATATTTCTTTTGTCTAATTAAGTAATAAGCTGTTTGGATCAGGGAATGTCTCTTACTATGTGAATGTAGTGTATATATTACAAGACAGTTCTATATCTGGAAATAGATACAGTGCCAGTACACAGTACCAAAAAACATGAAGCACAGTCCCTGGGTTTTGCAGGACCATAAAACTTGTTACCGAAAGCTGCAAAACTGTTTCTTCTCTGTCGCTCTTTTCCATCAGCTTTGAATAGTATATACAGCACCTAGCACTTGGGGTCTCAACTCATTTGGAGGCTTATATTATTCTACTAGCATAATACTAATAATAAATAATAATGAGAAACTTTAAATTGAAAAGTAGGCCAGGCTGGTAGTGATCAAAAGTCATTAGCCTGGTAGCTATTCAGTAATCTTAGGTGAGTAAAGTTAGTTGGTGGTTTGAGACCAATTCCCAGACAGCATATAGCAACTTCACAAAAATCACTAACCAATACTTTATGGCAGTCTCAGCAGGGAAGTCAAGGATTGAAATAGCAGGGCATAGTGGAAGGAGAGTGTTAGGAAGTTCATACTGCCACGGCCTGTGCCGAACATGCTCTGAGAATAGAGGTCTTTAATCTCCAGACCATCAATCCAGAACTAAATCCACATTACTGAATTTAAGTAATTTAAGAAAACCTGCCACAAGAAGAGGGCTGCCCTGCCTCAGGCAGCCAAGACAGGCTTGCTGAGAGGGAGACAGTGACTAGCCTCATTGCTCCTGAATCTGCATGACCAGCCTCAGAGCAGTACACCCCCACAAGGATGGACTGGAGGTAGATGCCATTTAGACTAAGCCCAACACGCTGATCCAGGAAGATTGCCTAAGTTTCAGGTCATCCTTTTTCTCATTTTCCCATGGACTCCCCTCTCCCAAAAAGGAAGAAATAGGGGGAAGGACTTTTCGTTTGTTTGCCCCAAGGTCCCCCTTGGGTGTCTGCCAGAGTGGGAGAAAGAAAGACAGTATAAAGGATCTGAAGCGGGATCTGGAGGGGACCCCTACTCCCCACACAACAGAATCTCAGAGAAGCATATACCATTTTTCAGGGGTGGAGAGAATAAGAGACAGAAAATATTGGAAGAGAGAGATGGCCACAGTTAACTTAATGCAGCAGGTTCTGTAAAAATCAAACAACTATGGATGTGCTACTGAATCAGTATTGCCAACTCTCGATTTTATCGCAAGTCTTGGGACATTTGATATTTTATTTAAAGCCTCAGCTCTTGGAGACACGTGATAGGTGAGAATCTCAGCTTTCATTTAAAAAAAGAAAAAAAAAACAAATAAAAGTTTCTAGCCCTCGTAGTTGTGAAGAAAAGCTTGAAAATGTTATTCAAATGCACCCTAAAGCCTCAAAAAAAAAAAAAAACAGAAGGCCAATAAAAACATTTTTACATATATTCATGATTTTTAAATTGGTCTCATGGGGGCATTTTGGTGCCTGGCACACAATTTTTAAAGGTTTGGGATTGGCAATATGCTGCCTTCATTGCTGTTAATGCTGTGCCTCCCCTCTGGGCCTATTCTTCATAAGAGAAAACTAAAGTATCCTACAGCACTACCCAAATGGATGTAGCACCACTACTGTATGGCAAAAGGCCAGTTTCTGGCTGGCCCCTGGAGCAGAACCCAGGGAGGGGGATGCACAAGCAGCTCTCTTTTATCCTCCAGCATCATGTATCATCCGAGTCCCTTTACGTATGGCGGCTCCAAGACTGGTTCCTCCATGGTCGTGGGGTACACGTTGTCCCCAAAGGAATGGTTGAAGAGCAAGACCTGGCCCTATCCTCTCCTCATCAGCTCATGGGGTTGCTTGGGTTCAGTGGGCTACACCATTCCAAGGAGAATTCCAAAATCTAAGGCTGATCAACTTGATTTTCCCAGGCCTGTGCAGGCACCATGCCTGTCGGTGTCCATGGGGATGCATTTGCACTGGGACTGTAGCACTGGACATTGAGCATTGCAAAAAAAACCATGGCTACCAGATGACAGGCAGAAGGAGAAATACTAAACTCAGAATAAATGAAAAGCTTTCTTATAGATATATTATCTATATCTATGATATATATAGATATTGTGTGTGTGTGTGTGTGTGTAAAACCTGAAAACTACAAAGGGTTTAGCAGTGAATGCCTGCTTTGCTGCATCTTATGTTATGCATGTTTTGGGGGCTATTTTTAAGAAGCTGAAGGTAGAATAAGATCGTTCCAGGCACATTTAGGGGTATTGTTTCAAACAAAGCTAAATGATTAGTACAGCGGATAATTTGTGTGGAGGTGGAAGTGGAGGTGTTTATAGATTTGTCATTTTTTTTTACTATAATTTTTCTATTAATAAGGCACTTAGATTTACATGCTGATATGCAGAGAATTGAAGCACTAGATAAGTAGATGGGGCACTATAAACAGAGTGGTTTGAAGTGGTTCATGCTAGTTGCGTTCTATAGATGCTATAAACCTACACTTGTTGTGACAGGGTAGTTTTTCTAGCTACTCTTGAGAAAAGCAATTTGTGCAGGCTGTCAATGCTAAGGCAAGCTTAATTAAAGGCAATGAAAAAATACTAAATTTATAAGTGATTTATGGCTAAGTCTTTAATTAGTGAAAATAGGAAACTGACATTCTGGATATTACCTCACCCTTGCTCCACCTTTTCCTTTCTCAACCGCTTAAGCTTTACATAAGCATACATAATAGAATTTATCCAGTAGGATAGACGGTCTGCTGGCTACAGCACTGGACTAGAACTCTAGAGACCCGGTTTTAATTCCTGGCTTAGCCAGAGACTTCCTTTGGGACTTTAGGCAAATCACTTCTGCAGTACTATATAATGGGGAAGGTAGCCATCTAGACTACTATAGTCGCCACTTTTACAAAAGTGTGATAAATCTTGTACAAAGTATGCCTTGTATGGTATCATTGGAAAAGTTATAATCTACAGTGTATTATCTTTTTATAATATGTGTATCAATATTGTGCATGGAGTTATGGAATTTTGTATGTGGTTGTAACTCAAACCTGTTGTGAGTCTGGGAAATGCCCACAGGTTAGCTCTTCAGGAGTAAAAGAACTATAAACAAACACTGCTGCTTCTCAGTCCCAGAGACCTCATACATCACGTTCCACAGAGAAGAGGCAGACAAAGATTTGCAGTTTGCATGGAGACTTTAGAGCTGTGCAACCCAGCATGTAAGCAATGGAGGCCTGACTCCATAACACAGGCAGGATTTTTCCAGAAAAGGGGTCAAGATATAAAAGGCAAGAACAAAGCCCCCTGATTACCTCTTTCCTATGCTAGCTCTGTATCCATGAATGCTAACAAAGGAAATTTTGAACAAAGGACTGAGTTCCCCTGGACTATCCTGGGAAACCAGAGACTAACAGAAACAAGCAGATAACATCCCTGCTAACATTTTGGATTTACAAACTGTCTGTAATGTAATTTACCTGCTTTAAACCTCTGAATAACTCATTTCTTTTCTCATAATAAACTTTGAGTTAGTCACTTACCACCAGGTCAAGGTATACTCCAGATCTCACCAAAGACAATGCTGTTAGCCAATTCTTTTAAGAAACTATCTCCTTAGAGCTGGAAGAACCAAATGTGTGGCGATTTTTGGTTTAAATATCCTTTCCATCACAACAGTCCAGTTGGTCTGGGTGGTAAATGAGACTGGAATGCTAAGGGGACTGTCAGTGGCTTTATGGTGAGCTAGTAAAGTGACTCAGGAGCACACACACATTGCTGGTTTTGTTAAATCTGACTATAGACTATACCACCATTTTCAGAGTGTTTGCCCAGTTTGGACAGTCTGACCTAATATGGCACTCACAGTTGTGACCCCCACTAGACTCCAGTGATAATCTTTCTGTGCTTCAGTTTTCCCATTCAGGAAAAGAGTTCCTTTCCCCTCCACTTTGTCTGTCTTGTCTATTTAGACTGTACAGTCCGGATCCATAAACAGACTTAGACCCACATCAGAATATCTCCTAGTTGCAACATCTTTCTCCAGGTCTCTTGTTGGAACCATTCTACTTTAAATATTAATTGGGCCAGAGAGAGAGAGAGAGAGAGAGAGAGACTCACTCCATAGTCCAGTGGCTACAGCAGGGATCGGCAACCTTTGGCACGCGGCCTGCCAGGCCGATGGGGGCTGCGGGAAGCAGCACGGGCCAAGGGATGTGCTGGCCACCGCTTCCTGCAGCCCCCATTGGCCTGGAGCAGCGAACTGCAGCCAGTGGGAGCCACGATTGGCCAAACCTGCAGACGCAGCAGGTAAACAAACTGGCCCGGCCCGCCAGGGCGCTTACCCTGGCGGGCCGTGGACCAAAGGCTACTGATCCCTGGGTTAAGGTATTCATCTGAGAGGTGGGAGACCTCTGTTCAAATCCTCTCTCCTCATTAAAGTGTGGGGTGCATTGAATCACAGTCTCTCCCCATCTCAAGTGAGTACCCTAACCACTGGGCTAAGGGTCTTCTTCCACCCCCATCTGTTTTGGGTCTGACTGAGCATGCCTACTGGATCAGGCCCCATGGGGAGTATAAGCAGAGAATGCCTATCTTCCCCTGATTTGAGGATCACGCTGGGGCTTAGGCATGAGACAGGCATCTGGACACTTGCCTGAGGCAATGATGTACAAGCCCAGAAACTTAAGGAACTTTTGCTACAAAAATGTAGGTGCAGTGTGAGTTTAGTCACCTACAGAGGGAGGTTGTGGAACACAGGGGTGCCTAAAATTGGGACTTAGGCACCTAAATCTGGTGTTTGGGCACTGAAGACGCATTGTGGATCTAGTTTTAAGCTCTTTGGGGCAGACATTGCATCTTATGCTCAGTGCTAATCACACTGGGACTCTGATCTTGTTTGGGGTTTCTAAGCATTACTGTAATACAAAGAAAACTACAAATCCTGGCCATATGCCACTGACTCCAGTTGGGCCAATCTGCCACTCAAAGTACCCTAAAAATTAGGTAGGACATTTCACTTACCTCTGAATTCTACATATTGCATTATAGCAACACCACACACACACACACACGGGCTCAAACCCAGCAATCTACATGCTTAAATATTAAGAAATTTATAATATATGCCACATTTTGAGGAAAGAAGAATGAAAGATCAGTAAGTATTTGCAGGACTGGGCCCAAAGTGCTAGGGGAAAAGTATAGAGAAATGTTACCAGTAAGAGGGATTAGTCACCCTAAAAAAAACCTTCAAAGTAAAGAGAAAGTCATACAGTGTTATAAGATTGTATAGCTGTCCCCCAGCCAACCATGAATAAAGATAAATTCTGAATGCTCTTCACTGGAGTTAATGATAACCATATTAAATAAGTACATCATTGAAAAGATAATTATAACAGACTTTTTAGATTCATGTCAAAATACCTAAATCAGAGAAGCCTGTTAATTAAAAATAATAGAATTACATAATATATGGGATGTTAGCATTTGGTTTGTACAGAACAATAAAGTCTAAAAGTTTACTCAGTAGCACTATGTTAATATCAAAGAGCAGTTCCATCATACTAAGCCAGTGACAGGATACAAGTTCTCTGGAACTAGTTCAGTAACCAGGACACTTAAAACCATGGGTGGGGGGTGGACCCCCTCTTCAGGGAGGATAGCCCCACAGCTCCGCCCCTTCCTTACAAGACCCCACCCCCCACGGCAGGAGCCCTGAGCCCCCACTTCCCCCTCGCATGGCCAGAGAAGCCCCAGGCCAGCCAGAACCCCGAGCCACTCCCCGTGACCCACACCCTCTTCCAGAGGAGCCACGGGAAACCTCAGCCAGCCGACTGACCCCAGCCCAGCCTGAGCAGCCCCTGCCGCACCAGCTGGCCAACCCCAGCCTCAGGCCAGCCCAAGCAGCCCCAACCACGCCGGCTAGCCAACCCCCATCACAGACCAACCCCATCCTCAGGCCAGCCCAGGCAGCCCCAGCTGGCCGGCCACAGCCCTAGCTGTGCCAGCAGGCCTGGCCTATTATAGCCGCTGCCCAAGACTAGATTAAGACTATTCTTGAATATGACCCTTCCAATTCACTCCTGAAAACCCTGTATTTGTACAATGCTATTGAGTTCATACAGAGCTTTCAGGTCATTAATTTGCATGGGTTCAGAACTGTAGCACGTATGTTCTCTTCTACAAATCTTTGCCTAATTGAAAACAACTTTTTGTAATATTTCTAGCCAGTTTTGCAGATCTAAGACTTTTAGATGGTTTGGGTAAATGTCCATACATTAGGGAGTATATTTTAAACCAAAAACTTCATTCCTGTTGAGATTCACCTAGCACTCATTCTTGTAAATTTGACTTGTTCTTGGTAATAAAACACCCACCTTATATTCCTGGGGGAATTCTGCACCAAAAAATTAAAATTTCTGCATAGTTTGTCAAAATAACACAATATAATCATTCCAGTTTCAATTATTCTGGTAATTTGTTTTAAAATACCTATCAACAATGCACACTACAAAAAAAGATTCCCCCAATAATAGAGAGTTAAAGAAACCCCTATGACAACCCAGTTCCTATTGGAGGGTGCTGGAAGGACCGCGTGGGGTTCCCAGAGCCCAGATACCTGCACTCCCTTCCCCCTAGAGCCCAACTGCAGGGTACCCCCAAAATTATGGATTGGAATGGTTTCCTTTGACAACCAGTTTGGAATCCTTTGTATTTATTTTCTTTCATTCTGTTTAATTAAGTGTTCTGTTGAAAATTATTTTAATCAGTATGTCTCCCATTGTTAATAAAGTAGAAGCGAGGAAGGTAATTTTGCCTCTAAGTAAACACTTTTTTTTAAAGTTTGATTCTAATGTTTTTTTTAATGTTTTGCTCTAGCAATTTATTTTTTCAATTTGCTAAACTAAAATAGAAAGAGATTCAAATCACGACACCCTGATTTCTGGTGCAGAAATTATAGTGAGTAATCCTGCTTAATGAAGCTCTGATCAATGACTGACTCCATTATGAGTAACATTACATTACATTCTTTATGAGTTCTCTTTATTGCTAAACTCTTAAACAAAAGAGACTTTAAAAGGCACAATTTGCATATGCTGAACTGTGTGTTGCTCCAGGACTATGTGTGCATACAACCTTGTGACAGTGAAGCAGATTTTGTGTTAGTGATTCCATATGGAATTTAGAAGGTAATAGTGTGAGATTCTAACATCTAAGCCAATTTGTAAGAAGTGAAGTAACTTTTTCCCCTTCATCAACAAATGCTACTAAATGGGATAATACAAATTGTGAACTACAGTAATTAGAAGCAGCCACAGTGATGAGATGGGGTTAATTTCCTAGTTTTTATAAGATCTCATGGTACTACCAGCTATTTTCCATTAGGAAGATATCATTGTTCTTGGAAATGGCACAACCTTTTTAGCTGAATTTTTCCAGAAGACTTTAGCCTGAGGCAGATACTCAGCATGGGAAATGTTCAGCCCAAATGCTTAGTGTTTAGCAGAGTTATAAACAGCTGAAAACAAGGTCTTTTGATGGGAAATGTCAGGCAACCATAATAATCGGCATTGTTACCATTTCTCTCTACTTTTATGGAATATTGACTTAACACTTTCCTTTAGTTCTTGCGTGGCTGGCGTGCAGGGAAGAAGAAGGTGGCAATCACAATTATTCACCTAGCCCTGGCAATGAGAGGGATCCCTTGGAAGCTAGATAACCAAGAGCAGTTTTCCAAATTTACTGCCAGCCTCTTCTTTTTTTGTATTATATTATTAGCCAAACACCTATTACATTTACATCCACAATACTGAGAGCACCTAGAAATATTTTGTATGGCAAACAAAAGCCATAAAATACACAAACAAACAAAGTAGTAATCACTCCATTCTGAAAGTGTAAAAACAAAAATTATTCTTGGCTAACTAGGTCATCAGAATAGGAATAAAGCACTATATAGCCATCAATCTAATACACATCCCATGATAAGAAATTTCCCTTTCACTAAATGAAAAAACTTGTACAGTATTATCAATTAAGTTTTTTGCATTTTGAGTTAGTCCTTATATCTAATCTCAAGATCAGTAAAAGAGGAATCACTGAAGAAGTTATCTTTCTTCTTGCTTTTTCTGCCCAAATATTCAGCCACCTAGTCAGGATTTAAAAAAAACAAACAAACAAACAAACAAAAACACACCTCCCGCATTATACATTTTCTGGTATTTCCACGAGCAAAACCATTTGAAATCTATTAGTTTAACTTCAGACACAAGTGATAAAAATAGTTTCCTAATACTCATAACAGATTGAGTTATACCCAGGAAAACTCATTTTTATCACTGTCACACCAATATCAAAATCTACTTCATATCTAAAAATAAAAATAGTGCTTTATCCTGCAACCACTTGTTAGTCTCCATCTAGATAAGTTATATTAATGAAAGGTTAACAAGAAATAGAAACATTGTTAAAAGTCTGAGCACAATTCTTCCCCACTGGAATAGTTTAGCTGACTTCAGCAGAGATCCTTCTGATTTACACAAGGGTCTGCAATGGGAAATCAAACCTCTTACCTGTATTTCATCTCTGAGGAGAAGTTTTATCAAAAACAAACCACTGTATTGACTAACTGCCAGGCCTTCTTGCCCTCAGCTGAAAACCCTATTGCTCTGCTGCACCCCACCCCAGGAAACAGCTCTCAGAGAAAAAAAAAAAAGAGCAGCCATTTTGGGAGCCAAGGACATCTGGCCCTCCAGCAGCCAGAAAGAAGTGCTTGGAACCAGCAACAGCCAGTCAAGGCCCAGCAGGCCAAAATAAAAAGATAGTTCCTGTCTGAAGCTAGAGGTGTGGTACTCCCTAGGCTACCGCCAAAGAAACCATCCTGACCCTGGGCCATGCCGCAATCAGAGACAGTGACCGGAGTTCAGAAGGAGCCCTGCTGATTCAATTCTAGAGAAAGAATTTATCTCAGAAGGGCGAGGAACTACTTCTATTTTGCATTCGTTATACCCTGAAAGTGGTTTTGGACTGTGTTACTCAGCCATTGGGCAGCCCAGATCAGGACAGCACAAAGGTGGCTTAAGAACGGTCTTTTTGACCCACCTCCCCTTGAGGTCTGCCTCTTAGGGTTGCTACTTCCACTGAGTTATGCTGATTTACCCCAGCTAAGGATCTAGCTAAACAGCACAAAGGCCAGCAAGTTATGGGGAAAGCAGACACAGGTGATCAAGGCCAGCCTTAAGTTTGGCACTTCAATCTGTCCTTTGTATTAAAAGAGAATTTGGGGATGGGAGCAGGGGGACTAATTATCAGTTGAATTTAGGGTGAAAAATCAGGGCGGGGGGATGATAGGAGCCTATATAAAAAAAAAGACCCAAAAATCAAGACTCTCCCTATAAAAATTGGGACATCTGGTCACCCTAGTTGAATTACTTCTGAGGGAGTAGGGTGAGAATAAAACATGATTCCTAGGCCCCTTGGCAGTATTCAATCATTATATTTGCTGTCCTGTGTTTGTAACTAGTACTGTTCTACAGCCTGCTGAGGCCAGGTATATGATTCTCTAGACACAAATAGAATTGTGGAGGGCAAATCAAATGGAAGTTACTTTATCACTGGTATTTTTTCCAGTGACAGTCATCAAATCACAAAAGCAGAATTAAAAACAATCCAATTATTTAGAAACAAGCTTTAAAAAATGAGCCATCAACAGCTTTGAACCTGCTGTTTCAGATGGAATAGAACACCTGTAAACTGAGGAAATGGTGATTTAGATTAAGCCTATTTAAAGCTATTTGGTTGTGTAGTTTATCTCCATCAATGTCAGTGGTTTGAGTGGTCCAAACTCATCTAGTCAAATGGTACAGGATTCTGTGCCATACCACTTTTAAAATCCATTATCCTAACAGGTGACATGTGAAACAGAAGTTGTAACCTCCAAGAGCATTTTGGACAAATGGTTCTTAACAGTCACATTTATGGGACTTCTCTTTAGTTGTATGTTAAATAGTTCCCATAGCTAAAATGGCAGTTTTAAAAACAGGGTAAGAATATTTTATGGTGTATATTAAAGATGCTGTCGCATATTTTGAATTATAGTGTAGTTTTGCCCCATCTCTAATTCTGGAAAAAGAATTGCCGGTGGGGGTCATTGGGTTGGCAAAGAAATGCTCCAGTGTATGACATTCCTCACCTCTACTACTTTGAGGGGAAAAACAAGATGTTCTTGTCACTTGGGGAATGGGCAAAATTGACAGATTCTTATTCTCCCGACACTTGACGTTAACTAAAAATACACAAAAGCATTTTCCACCTGCGTGTTCTGTAAATGTTGCTATATTTTCCAAATCATCTGAACACATTCCTGCAAAAAAAATAATTAAAGACAGGATATTGTCTTGTGCTAGAAATCTAGAACATTAATATAATATGTAAATATATTAAATACAAATTTCCCTTCAGATGCTAGAGTAACAAGCATTATAGAAATGACTATAAACACAATAAATAAATAAGTGTTGATGGCTTTCCAAAAAAGTAACAATGTGGGGGTAACCCTTTAAGGGTGCCTTCAAATTCAGGATGCTCTAGTAGAGGAAAAAAAGAAAAGCTCTGTCTCCAGGGAGTAGGTGTATCATTGGGCTCTGCTTTCTAGAATCCTTTGTTGCAAGTGTAACCCATTGGTTATTGTGTTAAATGTTTCCTCTGTCCAGAGGAAGTTCATCCCAAGCATCTGAAGCCAACAGCAGTTCAGATCCTGGATGAGCTGCCATTGATGTGATGACTGCCATCTTACTCAGCTTGGGGTGTAACAGAAAGAGAGGGTCTGAGATATGAGGCCAGGTCTAAGGCCTGAACTAAAATCAGGCCCTTCTGCTATAAAGCAAAGTTAGCAAGATTCAGCCTATGAGCAAAAGTCAGGCCCTGTGTGATGTGGTATACCTGCCCTGCACAAGGGTTAACCCCATATTGTGGGCCAAGGAAGTCACACCCTCTTACTCCTGCTAGGCACGTACCAACTGGAACCTCAGTATAAAATGGAGCAGCCCAGTTCAGTCTGCTTTGACCACAGAAGAGAGGATGTGTGTTGCACGCTCCCAGTTGGAAGCTGTCGGAGCCCAGACCATGGAAGCTAGTTACTCCAAGACCCAGGCAAATACGTGGCTGGCCATGGAAGCTCGTGAGGAGGAGTCATCAAGAGCTTAATCTGCCAATTACCCTGGAGACCTAGAGAACCTGCAAACTACAGAGTGGGAAAACAGTAGGAAGTAGCCCAGGAGAACCAGACATTGATCCAATTGTGGAACTGGGAACCAAGTCAGTGTATTTTGAATGGATCCCCGTTGACCCAGTGGTGGGCACACTTGCTACTGATAGGGTCCTGGGCTGGAGTAGGGAGGGCCTGGGTCCCCCTACCCCAAATGCCAACCCACCCCTGGGTGGCAGCCCACCCCCCTTGGGCCATTTGGCCACACCACTCTGCATATAAGGGCAACCCTATTGATTCTGATCACAGGCCATACTGCCCTGAAGCTAAGGGCACCCTACTGACTCTAGCCACTGAGACATACTTCTCTGCATTGAAGGGTGGTTCTATTGATTGGCCATTAGACCATACTGCCCTGAATCAAGGGGCAAGTCCCTGGAGGTTGGCCTGGACCCTACTGTCCTGTACTGAAGAGCGATCCTATTGACTCTGACCATTAGGTCATACCACCCTGAGGAAAACATTGTTTATTTGGGCTTAGCCAGCAGACTATAATGCCACCCCCTCCTTCCCTCCAGGGAGGACTGAGTATACCTGCCCTGCGACACCCTGTTACAAAACAGCTGTCTGCAAGTTCACTGTCCGGAACATGAACTTGTCAAGAACAAGGCTAGTGTTGCAAAAAACACAAACACGCCTAAGAAGTACTAGACACTAGATATTCACATAAACGCATTCCAGAAGGGTGCAAATGATACCAGTTGACATGTCTAGGATTTTGCTTTTGATTCTGTAGCTCTCTACTGGTGAAGGCTGAGATGGAAGAGTCTTTATACACTGTCACCTCTTCTACACTGGAAGAGCCTATAGTGTTCTTTATATCTAAGTGGTCTCTGACTGCCTTCACAAGAGAAAATCTCTGTCTTGTCATACTATCTTCTTAACAATAGTGCATTCAGAAACATAACTACAGTAATGACTGAACATAACCTAGGCAATGTCTATCTCAGACAACAAGATGTAGCATTCATGGTTTCCTGGCTTTCCTGAAAAGTGTAGTAATTCACCATAAGTATTGAGTATTCACCAGAGGAGATTTCTTACCTATCTTAAAAACTTACTACCATTTTTTGGATTATAGAACAGACAGCAATAGCTTAGGTGGGAGACTTTCATGAGAACGAAGGGCAAGTGGTTGCCTAAATCCCATTCATTGAAAGTCAATAGGAGTCAGGTGACTACCTGCTAATTGTGCCTCTGAAAATCTTCCCCTAGGAAACTTCATATTCCTGCTCAGATGAACTTGCCGTAAGAGGCAAACATTGACTCAGATTTTTCACCTTTCACATTTCATGTACAGACATGAGCACCAACTTCCTCAGTTCCCAGGGGATGCTCAACCCCTGCTCTGCCCCAGGCCCCACCCCTACTCCACCCCTTCCTCCAAGCCCCCACCCCTCCCCCATCAGTTCCCATCCTTTCTCCGCCCCATCCCTCCCCATCCCTCTCCCGTCACTTCTCAGATTTGTCACCTAAAAAGAATGCCTTAGGAGTGGGGATCTTCCCCATATCCTCTGCAGAGGATAGAGAAAAAAAATTGCATTTAGTTTCTCTGCAACAGCCTTGTCTTCCTTGAGTGTTCCTTTAGCACCCAATTATCCTGTGGCCTCACCGACTGGCAGACTTCCTGCTTCTGCGCTCTCACACACACACACATTTTTTTTTTCTTTTTTGCTCTTCAAATTCTTTCTTGGCCATCCTTATTATACTTTTATATGTGACTCGGCAGAATTTATGCTCCTTTCTATTTTCATCACTAGGATTTGACTTCCAATTTTTAAAGGGTACCTTTTTGCCTTTAATCACCTCTTACTCTGCTGTTTAGCCATGGTGGCATTTATTTAGTCCTCTTACTGTGTTTTTATTATTTGGGCCATACATTTAATATGACCTTCTAGTATGGTGTTTTTAAATTGTCTCCATGCAGTTTGCAAGCATTTCACCCTTGTGACTTTGTTTTAATTTCCATTGAACTAACTTCCTCTTGTGTGTGTAGTTTCCCTTTAACTGAAATGGTACTATGGCGAGTTTCTTTGGCCTTTCCCCCCCTACAAGGATGTTAAATTTAATTAAATTTAGTTCCCCCTTTAATAAATTCCTCCCTAAGGTATGTTTCCATCTGAACTGTGTGCTCCTCCATATCTGTCAGCTCTCCCCACAAAAGTGAGACTCAAAAAGCTTGATCTACTTAGTTTAATAAAGAGAAAATTAAGACTTGATTACAGTCTATAAGTATCCACATGGGGAACAAACATTTAATAGTGGGCTCTTCAGTCTAGCAGAGAAAGGTATAACATGATAGCTTGAAGCTAGAGAAATTGAGATTGGAAATAAGGTATAACTGTTTGACAGTGAGGGTAATTAACTATTAGAACCATTTACCAAGGTTTGTGGTGACTTCTCCATCACTGAATTTTAAAAATCAAGATTAGATGTTTTTCTAAAAGATCTGTTCTGGGAATTATTTTGGGGAAGTTCAAAGGCCTGTGTTATATGTGAGGTCAGACTAGATTATAATGGTCCCTTCTGCCCTTGCAATCTATGAACGCCTCTTGTACATTCAGGCCTTTGTCTCCGTCTCTGCTCTAAAGAGCCTAGTTTTTCCTCTGTGTTCAAATTAATGTTAAAAAAAAATCCAAGAAACCAACCAAAATTTTTGATCAAATAGACTGTGGACTATAAAATAAAGGGAGATAGTCTTAACTAAAAATCAGAGGAAATGTTTGGTTACTAATTTTTAATGAGTGTAAAATAAAAAGGTTGTTTAGCTACCTTAATAAAACCCTTTACAAACAATGCTTCATAACTTAAATTTTAGTCCATAAGCATGTATGTGTAAAAAAAAATTTTTTTAATTAAAAAGCATTTTATGGCATTAGCAAGTAAGACTGAATTTATCCAAAGATAACTTGCATCTGAATAATGTAGCTTGTTTTAAAATTAATTTCACAATCATTTGCAATGCAGACCAACTGGGACAGCTGAAGAACTGCCAATGAATGACAGGCATTGGTAATGACTGATCAGTATTTAGCTGTTGAAAAACATACAGGGATCTATTCAGTGGTGATAGCTTACAGATTCTGTAAAGTTTCTCTAATTTCACTGCAATTAGTAAAGAAAAAAAATACATGAGAGAAAAGCAGATCAAGTTATGGTCTTTCCATTTCCTCTTCCACAAATAATTATTACCTTAACAAAAGGACACAAAGGGTGGATGAAAAACATAACATACAAGCCAAGTCATGACTTACCCCCACCCTATCTATTGTCCCTCATTTCAGTATAGAAAGATCAGCTCCTGCCAATGATTGGCCCATGATACCACTCTCTGCAGACAGGCCTGCACCACTTCCCACAGCTCCCCTGGGCCAGGAATGGCCAACTGCGGCCACTGGGAGCTGTGAGCGGCTGTGCAAATGTAAACAAACAAACAGTCTGGCGGTCCGCCAGCAGATTACCCTGATGGGCCACATGCGGCCCACCCACCACTGCTCTAGGTCAACATTTCAGAAGAGAAAAAACACAGCAGCCATGCACTTTTCTGATGGCCAGCTAAAATTTCTTTTGTTTAACGCTATGTGTGCAGCACAAGAAGCCATTAGATGGCTCAGAGGGATTTCAGCAATAAGGTCAACTGCCAAAGTAAAATAATTTAACTTTTTAAAAAATGGTTTTAGCGTGATAAAATTATATTTAAAGGTCATTGTAGCTGGTTACTGAGAGTGCAATATTAAGAACACACTGCTATTTGCTTTAGCAAATACCCAAGCTAGGAATTCAGATCTGGAGAAATAAGGGCAGGTAAAGATAATTGGATGTAGCTATTCGCTGCAATTAATTTTTCTTCAAACAGTAAAGGGGCCAAATCTAGTCGAAGTAATTTCATAACTGACCCCAAAGGGCTTGACTGGGAACATTTTGGCTCCAGGGTCAACCATAACCTCCCTGTGCCCACCTAGCTGCTACCAGCTGAGCAGGCGAGATGCTGAAACCTGAAGTTATATCAGTGAGGGCTTTCCTGGGCCTGACTGATGGAACACTGAATTCTGGTCAGGGCTTCCTGTTTAAACTTCATGATTAATGTTAGAAGAATGAATGGAAAACAAACTGACAATAAGTTTAACTTAGTAGAAAGTATTATCTACGAATTCTGAAGCCTTGCCTGCATCACAAGGTGTATGGTAACCATTTTTCCAAGAAGGGAATGAGGCCTGTTACATTTGCAACATTAGTAATTCAGAGTCCAGAAACAAATTAGAAAAATAATGGCTGAGTCTGTTAGAAGGTTAACTGAACTGGAGATGTGGGAGGGAGGAAGTTACCTGAGCTTCCACAGAATCCTACCCACCAAATATTCCAAAGGGTATCAAGTGACAATACACCCAACCAGTGAAATATACAACATACCACAACAAACTCTCATTGACTGATGAAACCCAATGGGTATGATGACACATAATAGCAGCTTCTACCTTTCCCATGGTCACCTTTTCTAGGGATTCGAAACATCAGCCTTTCTGAGTCCCCAATAATCTTTTACTGGCACCTGTTTAATTTACTAAAATTTCAGATTTCCTCATTGTAATATCATTATTCTGTCTGAGAGCGGTTTACTGTCTTTGTTTTCCTTTTAAGTAGTGAAACCTATAGTAAAGTTTGTGTGGCAACTTACATTACAGGACCCTATTGTCAGTTGCTTATAACTTTTTCAAACTTAAAGGGTTCAGGCTGAAATTTTCTCTGTCAGGTGTCTGCCATGGACCCATTTCTTTTTTAAAAAATTTTCAGCTACAATAACTCTTTCCAAGAACAAGCTTAGTGAAATATATATATATTGTCCATATAAATCTTTCATACAACTGTTCATTTAGAACCACTTTTGCTGTAGGGTGGCCTTTCTGTCTTTTGCCATCCCCATGAAAATCCACTAAACACTGGCCAAGCTATGAGTCTCTGAAAATCTCAGCTCCTACATGCTCAGTAGAAACTTGTCAGAGTTTGGCAAGTTAAATTCTTGGAAGGGTCCATCTGTACTGAGTATGCTCCAGCAGCACATCCCCTACAATTGCTAGTCTTAGCCATTGTGCGTCCCTGTGTTCTCAATGCCCCATACTCCTGAGGGAATTCTGAGGCACTGCACAATTTACACAGAATTAATGTTCTGTGCAGAATTTCATTTTTTCCCCATAGAATTGGTGCTGCAGAGCTGCTGGCTGCCACTAGGGGCCGCTGGACCCAGCAGAGCCCAACTTTCCACCTTGCAAATAGAGGACACTGCTGAGGGCAGGGAGAGCTGGAGGGTTTCCAGAAGCTGCAGTTCCCAGCATGCCCTGAAGGAAAGAGGTGGTGTGTGGGCTGCGGCCCTATGGTGAGCAGCCCAGTGGGGATGGTGGCCCTATGCAGTGTAAGCCCTGCACAGCCCAACACTGAAATCACCACAGGAAATTCCATGCAAGCCTGGTCTGATCAGCATAAGGCTGTTTCTCTCTCTGGACCCCTGGGCTCTGGGGGCGGGGGTTCAGGTCTGGTCCCACAGGGGGTCTCTCATGGCTGGGCTCTTGGGGCAGGGAGGGGGAGAAGGGGTACAGGTGTCTGGGCCGGGTGTCTGGGCTCTGGTGGGAGGGGGGATGCAGGTGTTAGGGCTGAGGGGGCCCACACAGCCTGCTCCAGCACCCACCAAATACTGCCTCCTAACACACACACACACACACCCCTTCAGCAGCCCCCCCCCCCCGATACCTCCTCCAACTCCCCCTTCTCCCGGCAGGTCTCTTTCGGGACCTCTATATGGTAACCCTCTGGGGACAGGGTAAAAAAATGAGAATCAACTAAAAGACCAGAGGGGTAGAGTTTTCCCCCAAGATGTGCACAGCTGGCACGTGTGACATAGCCAGACTGAGGTGCCCAACAAAAGCATCACAGAGAAACAGGAACTGGGTTGTCGTCATGGTTTCTTTAACACTCACCTCCTGGAAGAATCTTTTCTGTTGTCTGTATTGTTACAGACATACGTGCTGACAGGTATTTTGAAATAAATTACCAAAATAATTGAAACTGATGTGATTATATTGTGTTATATTCACAAATGAAAATATGCAGAATTTTAAAATATTGTGTGCAGAATTTTTAATTTTTTGGTGCAGAATTCCCCCAGGAGTAGCCCCTTCGGCTTGTGCTCAGGCAGAATGGAGATAAAGGAGGCAGCTGCCTGACACACACACACACACACACACACGAGGAAGGGGGGCTGGGGAGAGGGAAGATGCGCAGGGTATGGGGGATGAGGCAGAAGACGGGGAGAGAGGGCCAGGAATGAGGGAGGATAGGAATGGGGGAGGGGAGAGTAGAGGAAGAAAGGGGAGCAGCTGGTTGGAGGAGAATAGGAGTGTAGGGGGAAACAGGAGCAGGAGTTGGATGATTTTACAACCTTAACGTCTTTCAATAGAGGGTTTTTTTTAAATGTGATTTCACATTTAGCTTCCAATTAGATGAGGTTGTATATTCTTTATACATAAAACAGTTCTACATTACTTACTTGTATCATTAATTTACTCAGATTGATTGGCCAGATGGAACTGATTTATTAGCTTTGTCCAAAGTTTTCTTTATATCCTGCATAAGAAATTCTCTTTTTGAAGGAGAATGCTCTGAAAGTTCAGAATCAAATTTAGAACCAGGGACCACAATGCTGGAGCCTTTATTCACCTGAGTAGTGCTCAGTCAAGCCTTTTTTGCCTTAAGTTATTCTTTATTGTTGCTTAGAATATTCTATCATCCTGCATATTTATGTACCAAGATGCACCAATTAAATTCACTTGATTACAAGAAACTTGCACTGATGTAAATAAGAGCAGAATTTTGTTTAAGGCCTCATGACATTGACATTCTTTGGATGAGGCCTTTAAAAACCATTATTATCGCCCCCAAAAATCCCTGACTATGTAACCAAACATTCTGCATTATGTTCTTTGACAACTTTTTGTTAGGAATTTTCAGTAAAAGGTTTTCAAACTACATATAAAAGAATGCAGAGAACTCACTCTGAGCAAAACTGGAAATCTAGTAATGAGCTAAGATCATTCTACCTGCATGTTCACTTTTGTGATGCTTGAGCAATCTTCTCATTTTCTCTAGAGGCTGTTGCCTTTGCTAGAGAGATGCAGGAGTTAGTAAACCACATGTGCAGAAGTCAAATTAAACAAGATCACAGTATATTATTTGTAACTGTTTAACATCTTCCACAGATTTGTAGTTACTAGTAGGTACAGACGGTGGGGTGAGTGGGGATGGGGTGTGTGAGAGATTCCTTACTGTTAAATATTAAATGATCATGTTACATTTTTATATTTAAATGCTTTTAGGTTAACGAAGTTAACTGTCTTGTGAAAGTTCTGCTCGAACATGATTTGCTAGCAAAGCTAACAAAAAAAATGAAATTTCAATGAAACCTTTGATGAAAATTCTGAATTTCAACAAAAATTAAACAAAATTTTCCACAAACATTTTGTGAAAGTTTTGTTTTTCAGCCTGTTCTGTTCACTAGGAACTAGATTCACAAGGGGGACTTCAGCATTTAACTGCCCTTTAGGTGCCTAAATCCAACATTTAGGCACCACTGGCATTCACAAGCCTCCCACTCAGTTGCCAGCTCTTTGTAGGTGCCCAAATCACTTAGGCACCTACATTTCTGCCAGCAAATCCTGTATGTACCTTAATTTCTGCATGTGGGCATGTCCAAAGCCACCTAAGTCCTGACACTGCTGGGAAGCTTGGCACTTAACTCACTCTTAAGCCACAACAGGATTCACAGATCAGGCATTTCCCCTGCCTATCTTGCATGCAGGGCCGGCTCCGGGCACCAGATGAGAAAGCACGTGCCTGAGGCAGCATATTGTAAGGGGCAGCATTCCGGCCAATCTTGGGGCGGCCAGCCCAGCCCTGCAGGGGCACAGACTCTGGCCCAAGGGGGCAGGAACTAGCGATCCCCGCCGCTCACCGTACTGCCAGGCTCCCCGGGAAGCGCCACTCCCTGCCGCCTGCACCGGCCTCTGCCTCCCGCACCGCTCTGAGCCCGGCCGAGCCACCTTTAAAGGAGTGGCTGAGCCAGCATCTCCTGCAGCCCCCAGGGGCTCCACCTGCCCGGCTGGGAGAGGCACCTCAAGGCCGGAGGGGGGAGCCCCTCTCACCCAGCTGCGAGCGGGGTGCAGCGCCTGGCTGTCCACGGGCAGAGGGAGCGGGCGGGTGCCGCTCTTCACCCCCCCCCCGGAACCCGCCTTTACCGCCCTCCACGCGCTCCCTGCAGCTGCCGTTTTTAGGCGGGGGGGTTCCGCTTTGGCAGTCCGGACGCTTTTTTTTTTTTTGCCTAGGGCAGCGAAAAGCTAGAGCTCGCCCTGCTTGCATGTGGGTATTCTCAGAACACACCTACCCCCACAAGAGGTGACTGTTGTGGTGGTACTGCCCCCAATATCCCAGTAGCTAGAGCACTCCCCTGAATATGGGCTCAAATCCCAACTCTGCCTGATTTTGGAGCAGAGCCTTGAACCCAGGTCTCCCATTTCGCAGGTGAGTACACTAACTTCTGGGCTATTAGGGAGGTACCACTTCTTCCACCTCCATTTTTTTCATAAGAAAGGGCTGACTGACCCAGTGTAGGTGCCTAATGCCAGGAGAGGGTTCACGGCTATGAATCCCAACTGGAAGGAGGGACATCCTTCCAGCCTAGAGTTAAGCACATAACTCCATTTGAGTGGCAGGACTTAAGCCACATCCCTCTTCTCAGCACTTCCCATTGGCTAGCTTGGGTATCTCCACACTCAGCACACTGGCTCCTGTGAATCCTATTCTTAGGCATCTACCTCTCCCTGTGCATTGTATAGGGATCCTGGGCACCTAACTCAGGGCTGAAGACTCCACTGGACATCATGGTGCCTCACTTTAGGCAGTGCAATGCAGAGCGTCGGTCACCTTTGTGGATCTGACCCTAAGGGTATGTGTACATGGATTAAAAAACCCTCAGCTGGCCCAGGTCAATTGACTCTAGCATGCTCAGGCTCCGGGGCTCAAAAATCCATGTGTAGACATTCGGGCTCAGGCTGGAGCCCGAGTTCTGGGAGCCCGAGAGAGTGGAGGGTTCCAGAATCCAATCTCCAGCCTGAGCCTGAACATCTACACAATGATTTTTAGCACCCCCGAAACTTAATAATTTGGCCCATCCCTTCAACATTATGGTTTGGGCCCATTGCAATGGCATTATATAACATTACCGGGGATACAGTGACTGCTGTTTTCATTTGGAATACAGATCGCGTTGGGATACTAAATTCAAATGGATATAGCAGGAGTGGCCATACTGAAACCTGCAAGCCGTAGGCAAGTGCAGCTTGCAGAGCCCCTCGTGCCCCCTACCCCCCATTCTCTGCCTACCAGACTGGGGTGGGGGAGCTTGGGGCTTCTGCCAAGCAGGGAGGGGGCTCTAGGTGCTTCAGCCCCATGGGGCACACCTGCTGGGGGCTTCAGCTAGAGTGGGGCTGAAGCCCCCAGCCCCAGCAGATGCTTCCCCTGGGGTTGAAGCCCTGCGACCCCACTCCTTGCAAGGCAGAAGCTCCTAGCCCCACCACCCTGCTGAAGGGCAGAACCCCTGGGCAGAGCTCCAGCAGGTGCACCCAGCTCTTGAACTTCTGAGGATTATCATATGCGGCTCAGAGGTTCAGTAACTTTGGCCACCCCGATATATAGATTACTAATGCCCAAAAGGTCAGATGCATTTAGATCTGGAGGTTTGGTTATGGCTCATCCCCTGTCATTACTGAAGTATGCTAAATAATTTAATGAAAATATATTCTTAAAGCTACTATAGCCAGATTCTATTTTTCTCCAGAACGTTTGGACCAGAATGGATAAAATTAACATCAGTTTGGTGGCTCCTCAGTACTTCCTGATAACATTTGCCTAATAGTCACAGTGTTTTTTCTATGGAAAAACAAGTCAAACTTGCATAATTTATTATAAAAATGTTTTACTTATCTAACTATGTTTGCAGGTCTTTTCTATAATACACAGGTGCTACAATTATTTGGCACAATCACACAATTCAGTGGTTTAACCATGCATTTCAGATCAGTGACTACATCTTCTTGGCAGTCCCTATCACTGTACTATATAAGTGCAAATGGCAGTTAGATATCTAACTACCATTGAAAATCAATTGGAATTGGACACCTAATTGCCATTTGTGCCTTTGGGGGGGGGGGGGGAAACACCAACCTACCCCTTCATAAATAGAACTGGTTGGAAAATTTTCATCAAAACAGCTTTCCATTGGAAAATACTGTTTTGATTAAACCATTTTTGTGAACTTATATTTTGATGAAATTTTATTTAAAAAAAAAAGTAAAAAAAAATTGAAAATGAAGAGGCCCATTTTGACTCTTTGGGGTTAAAGTTTTGAGTTTTAAAATGACTTCATTTCAAATTACTTGGAATAAAAATTAAATTTAAAGGGGTTGAAATTGAAGAAAAAAAATTCTCAAATGTAATTTAGCAAAAAAAATCATCAAAATGTTGGCATTTTTTTTTTAAATCTCAGTTTTTCACAGGATAGAAATCTATTTTGTGACCAGCTTTATTAATAAAAAAAAATACATTTATCCTCACAGCACCCTTAGTGAGGGAGAAAAGAATTATCACTATTTCACAGATGGGTAAGTGAGGCACAGAAAAATAAAGTGACTTGCCCAAAGTTACATTGGAAGTCTGTGGCAAAGCTAGAACAGTACCTAGAACTTTAGTCCAGAACCCTAACCTTGGAATCATCCTTCATCCCATCACAGCCAAATGAGGAGTTTGGCTCTTTCCTAGAATTTACAGAAACTTTGATCTGCAGAATATTTATGGGAGCAGGCAAAGTTTTGTAACATACAGAGTGGCTAACATAAAAGATTCCCTGACACATCAGTTCGCCTAAAAGCCCATCCCCAGATTCCACTATAAAAACAAAGATTTCCTCATTTATATGAGTTACACGTAGGTGGAAATAAACAGTGATGCAAGCTAATACCTGGAGCGTGGTATCTGTTTAAATGGAGAATACTCTATAGAACAATTTGTAAAGCATAATTTTATCCATTCACAATGTTGACTGGAAGAAGTGCTGCTCAGCATAAAGGATTTAGATTGCTGGTAAGTGCCATTGTTCTTTCAAGGCTGAGTTATTGGAGTTCTTTATTTCCCTGGAGTTCCTAATGGTATTAGTCCTTAGATGCACTGACTCAGAGTGCTTCAGTTCAACTCCTTACAGGTGTTTGGCTGTCTCAGCATATTCTTCCCATATCATATTCCTGACACCAAAAGTTTTTATGTACATTCAATGTCTCTGAATGGCTGCAGCCCAGTATACTCAACCTGTCTTCTGTCATCATATGTCCTTAATGGTATAAACAGGCAATTCACTAGGCCTCTACTGGATATTACTTGTGGCCACAGAAGCCAGAACTTTTGAAGTTCCATCTTGTGGTTGTAGTGGTGTTGCAGACATCCCTCCCCTTCTTGGTCAGAGGGAGGCCACACTGCCTCACTAAGTCATTGGGATCACTGACTAGTATCGGGGGAGATTAGCAAACCAGGTTTTAGCATCCCAACTGTTCTAATAGAGCTGAACTGCAAACAGCCTACCAGCTCTAGCCCTTAAGCAGGAGCAGGGCCACCAAGGAGTCCTTAGGCTCTAGCTCACAGGCCAGGGAAGAGCTAACAAGCAGTCTATGAACTCCAGCCCTTAAGCAGGACAGAGCTAGCAAGTAGCCTGTCATCCTAGCTCTGGCAGGCAGTAGGCTAACACCAGCCTCCTGACCTACACTGGGGAGGCGGCCACCCCAAGGGTGAGGTGGCAGGGAGTAGGGGGCCTGGGCCCACCCAACTCCACCAGGTCCCAGCCCAGGACACTAACAGCAGCAGAGTGGTTCACCACTGGGTCAGCAGGGAATCCAGCCACAACACACTGACCATTTTTCAGGCAGCACAATACTCAGACTGGAGTGAGCTCCCCTGGGCCATTTCTTACCCTCCCTTCAGGATGTACCTGGATCAAAGGGGTGCCTTCCATCTCCCCAGGTTAGGTGGCCAGCAGCTCCCCTGCAGACACAGGTTCCTCCATGAGCAAGGTATCTCTGGGCTCAGCAGCCTGGAGCAAGTAGGATATATCTGTCTCCCTCATTGTCTCCAACACCACTGAGCTAGAGGCTCTGTCTTTTTTACTTCCTGTCCTGCCCATCCACTTCTGGTTGGAGGGGTGAGGCGAGTCTGGGTCCACCCACGTAGGCACAGAGGGTGGTTCTTCCCTTTCTGGGTCAGAGGGAGGCCACACTACCTCGCTACATGATCATGGAACTACTTCCTATTACTAATCAGGACAGCCCATTTGCGGTAACAATTAAAACCAGAAGAAATACAGGCTAGATTAGATGACACAGAAGGCTGGTAATGGAACAGTGAAACTTTCAAGCTGCAGGTTTGAATCCATCCTATGTCAGCAGTGATTGAAAGTCACTGCTATCTGAGAGCGGTGAAAAATTAGTCTGTCTCAGTCTGCTATGGACTTCAGCCAAGGGCTCAGAATCCACCTTCACCCACAATTGGCATCTTTGATGGCAATCTCCATTAGACAGCCAAGTCTGACTGAACATAGAGACTTAATCACCCTCTTACCCTTCAGTGGGTGTTCCTCTGTATCAGGGTTATGCAGAGATATACCTATTTCCTAAAACTGGAAGGGAACCTGATAGGTTATCAAGTCTAGCCCCCTGCCTTCACTAGCAGGGCCAAGCACTGATTTTGTCTCAGATTACTAATTCACCCCCTCAAGGATTGAACTCACAACACTGGCTTTAGCAGGCCAATACTCAAACCACTGAGCTATCCCTCCCCCTTAAATGTCAAAGCACATTGGTAGGGCACTATGGAAAGATTTTCACTAACTTTGCCTCTGCCTGTTCTGGGGACACATGGAGGACTTTGTTCTCCAGGATTTTCAATTCAGCACTTTTCACTGGGACTAAATTCACTTAAAAGAGAGAGAATAGAATATGAACTGCTACTTTTAGCTGTTCTTAGCCACTGGTTCTTCAACATTACCTTGGTATTCTCTTTTGTAAAGTTCTTCCATAAGAATCCAATCCAAGTCAGCAGGAGTCTTCTGCCCATTGATTTCAGTGGGAATTGGATTCAGCCTTAGTGCACTATCTTGGAGTGTGCTTTCTTGAAGGCAACCACTCAGATTAGTGCTGATGCTCATGTTAGCAGCAACAAAATACAAGAGAGGGAATAGCTCAGTGGTCTAAGCATTGCTCTCCTAAACCCAGAGTTGTGAATTCAATCCTTGAGGGGGCCATTTAGGGATCTAGGGCAAAAATCTGCCTGGGGATTCATCCTGCTTTGAGCAGGGGGTTGGACTAGATGACCTCTTGAGGTCCCTTCCAACCCTAATATTCTATAAAATCCTTCTTTAAGAATACATTAAAGTGGACTCTATTGCTGCTTTTACCCTTCCAAAATATATGTATTGTTTAATTGTGTATACACAAAACTTCCTTTTGATGAACACTTGTCATTTGTTGTGAGGTATCAGTGGAAATGTTATAGGTTAAACAGAAGATACACAGGAAAATTCAATTTTGCTATGGTGCTTCAGATCCCCATTAGCTAAAGCAGCCAAGATTGGCATTAGGAAAAATTAGAACAAATGAAGAAGATATTTGTCCTGTTTGCAGTCTCCATGATTGTATGTTTCATTATGACAGAAAATCCAGATTTTTCTCTTACACCCTGGAGGCTTAGGTCTGTAACACTTTTACAGGTTTAAGGGTTGCTGTTATGAAGTATTAAACAAAGCTCTCCTATAAACACCTGGGCCCAGATCTATGATGGTACTTGAGCACTTAAACCACAGACTTAGATGCCTAAGTCCCAATTTTAGGCACCACTGAGATCCACAAAACCCTGCTCTGCTGCCACCTAATCCTGTAGGTGCTTAAACACACTCAGCACCTAAGTTTTCTAAGTAAAAGTTCCCTAGGTGCCTATATTTCTGCCTCTGGGCATTCACACTGCTGCCTCCCTCTATGTAGGGGGGGGCCTATCTACCACTTAAACCCCAGAATGGTCCATGAAGGAGGGAAGGTAGGCAGCCACCAACCTAGAAGAACATAAGAACGGCCATACTGGATTGGACCATTAGTCCATGTAGCCCAGCATCCTGTCCTCCAACAGTGGCCAATGCCAGGTGCTTCAGAGGGAATGAACAGAACAGGGCAATCATCAAGTGACCTATCCTCTGTCATCCACTCCTAGCTTCTGGCAAACAGTGGTTAGGGACACTCAGAGCATGGTGTTGTTTCCCTGCCCATCCTGGCTAATAGCCATTGATGGACCTATCCTCCATGAATGTATCTAATTCTTTTTTTAACCCTATTATACTTTTGGCCTTCACAACATCCCCTAGCAACTAGTTCCACAGGTTGACTATGTGTTGTGTGAAGAAATACTTCCTTTTGTTTGTTTTAAGCCTGCTGCCTATTAATTTCATTAGGTGACCTCTAGTTATTATGTTATGTGAAGGAGTAAATAGCATTTCCTTCTTCACTTTATCCTCACCTGTCAAGATTTTATAGACCTCTCTCATATCCCCTCTTAGTTGTCTCTTTTCCAAGCTAAAAAGTCCCAGTCTTTTTAATCTCTCCTCATATGGAAGCTGTTCCATATCCCTAATCATTTTTGTTGCCCTTCTCTGCACCTTTTCCAATTTTAAAATATCTTTTTTGAGATGGGGTGAACAAATCTGCATACAGTATTCAAGATGCGAGCATACCATGGATTTATATAGTGGCATTATGATATTTTCTGTCTTATTATCTGTCCCTTTCCTAATGGTTCCTAACATTCTGTTAGCTTTTTTGACGGTTGCATTGAGCAGATGCTTTCAGAGAACTATCCATGATGACTCCAAGATCTCTTTCTTGAGTGGTAACAGCTAATTTAGAACCCATCATTTTGTATGTATAGTTGGGATTATGTTTTCCAATGTGCATTACTTTGCATTTATCACACAGTTTTGCGAGATCCCTTTATAACTCTTAACAGTCTGATTTGGACTTAACTATCTTGAGTAATTTTTGTATTGTCTGCAAATTCTGTTTACCTCGTTTTCCAGATCATTTATGAATATGTTGAACAGCAATGAGCACAGTACAGACTACTGGAGGACACCACTATTCACCTCTCTCCATTCTGAAAACTAACCATTTATTCGTATCCTTTGTTTCCTATCTTTTAAACAGTTACTGATCCATGAGAGGACCTTCCCTCTTATTTTGCTTAAGAGCCTTTGGTGAGGGGCCTTGTCAAAGGCTTTCTGAAAGTCTAAGTACCCTGTATCTGTATCCACTGGATCACCATAGTCCACATGTTTGTTGACCCCAAAAAAGAATTCTAATAGATTTGTGAGGCATGATTTCCCTTCACAAAAGCCATGTTAACGCTTCGCAACAAACCATGTTCATCTATGTGTCTGATAATTCTGTTCTTCAGTTTCAACCAATTTGCCTGGTACTGAAGTTAGGCTTATTGACCTATAATTGCCAGGATTGCCTCTGGAGCCTTTTTAAAAATTGGCATCACATTAGCTATCCTCCAATCATCTGTACAGAAGCTGATTTAAATGATAGGTTACATACCACAGTTATTAGTTCTGCAATTTCATATATGAGTTCCTTCAGAACTCTTGGTCCTGGTGACTTATTACTGTTTAACTTATCAATTTGTTCCAAAACCTCCTCTACTGACACTTCATTCTTGACATTTCCACAGATTTGTCACATGAAAAGAATGGGTCAGGTATGGGAATCTTCCTCCCATCCTCTGCAGTGAAGACAGCTGCAAAGAATTCATTTAGTTTCTTCGCAATGGCTTTATCTTCCTTGAATACTCCTTTAGCACCTTGACTGACCAGTGGACCCACCAATTGTTTAGCAGGTTTCCTGATTCTGATGTACTTAAATTTTTTGCTGTTAGTTTTTGAGTCTTTGGGGGAGGAGCAAGGTTGGGGACGGAGCTGGTCGGGGGACTGAAAGCATCGTGCTCCTCTGCACCCCCCATTGGAGAGCTGGCCCAGCCCCTGCCACACTTCCCCCCAAACGTTCCTCTGGGTGCCCCACAGTTTGGGGACCACTGCTATAGTGTTTTCTTTTTCTGGCCCCTTTTCGTTGAACCAAAAGGGCACTCAGTAGAAGGAAAGAAAAGAAAATTGAATTTGCTCAAATTCATGCAAGCTGTCTGCCTAAAACCACCGCTGAGATAAATACATGTAAAAATTAAAAAGCAGTATTAAATTAGCTGTCCTGGCAGAATCAAATTGAAATATTTCAGCAGATAATATATTGTCCTTTGATATCATTTTTAGAGCACATGTGCCCATTTTAGTTTGCAGAGCAGCATTTGGTAACATGTTAACGGAATAATAGCCAGTGGAAAAAATAAGTCCACTAGCTATATTGGGGTTATCGCAAAACCTTTAACTTATGCAGCCAATTCTCTCTCTCACCTGGTCCAAAATTTAAACAGCCAAGTTGGTGTTTTGGTGTGATTTTTTTTGTTTTGGTTTGGTTTCATGGTTTTTTGTTTGCTTGTTTGTTTTAGTGAACACGTATTCTAGGCCTAGGTCTTCTGCTGATGTAAATCACCACAGCCATGCACTAGAAGGGCATCGACTTATATGGCCAGATCCTTGGCTTGAGTATCTTCATTGATGTCTTCCAGCTGCACAAGACAATATGAAGGCTGTACAGATATCCCTAAATGCATTTATGATGCACTAAGATGGCCATACTTGGACACCAGAACAAGGGATGCCATAGCACAGATGTATTTGTGAACATAGTAGGCTATCCCTCTCTAGCATCCTCTTGGAGAGAGAATGGACAGTGCTCCTTTCTCAGGGTGGAGGGCACAGCCCCTCTGGTTGTGTTGTTCAAGGCACTGGCCTTCTTAAGGGGTAGGATTGGAGTTAAAGTAGTTTGAAAAAGTGTCAGTATGCTTACACAGCCCAGTATGCTTACACAGCCCACAAAAAGCAGTCCTCGGCCTCTGGAAAGCCAAAGGGGAGGGGGACTGGACATAGAGTGGCCAGGTGTCCAGTTTTCGACTGGAAAGTCTGGTTGAAAAGGGGACCTGACAGTGTCCAGACAGATCTACTGACCGGACACGCAACGTCCGGTTATTGCGGGTGGGGGAAGCGGGGAGGTGCTGAGTCATCCCTCGCGCCAGCCCCTACTCAGCCGGGGCTGCCTCCTACCTGCATCAGGCAGCTGCAGCTCCCAGCCGCAGCTCTGCAGACGAGTCCCTCCTAGGGTTGCCAACTTTCTAATCGCACAAAACCGAGCACCCTAGCCCTGCCCCTTCCCCTAGGCCCTGCCCCCTACCCCTTCCCTTCCCTGAGATCCCGCCTCCCGCTCACTACATTCCCCCTCCCTCTGTGGCTCACTATCCGCCACCCTCACTCACTTTCACTGTGCTGGGGCAGGAGGGGGTAAGGGCTGTAACTGGGGGTGTGCACTCCAGGCTGGGGTGGGAGGGGACTCCAGGCTGGGGCCGAAGGATTTGGAGTGTGGGAGAGGGCTGCAGGTTGAGGCAGGGGTTGAGTTGCAGGAGGGGGTACGGCCTCTGGGCTGGAGGTGCGGGCTCTGGGGTGGGGCCTGGGATGAGGGGTTCAGGGTGTGGGAGGGGGCTCTGGGCTGGGACAGAGGGTTGTGGTGCAGGGAGTGAGGGCTCCATCTGAGAGTGCAGCCTCTGGGGTGGGGCTGGGAATGAGGGGTTTGGGGTGCAGGAAGGGGCTCCAGGCTGGGGGGTGGGGCCGAAGGATTTGGAGTGCGGGAGGAGGTTGCGGGTTGAGGCAGGGGATTGGGGTTCAGGAGGGGGTTCAGGCTCTGGGATGGATGTGTGGGCTCCGGGGTGGGGCCAGGAATGAGGGGTTTGGGATGCAGGAGGGGGCTCCGGGTTTGGGGTGGGCTCAGGCCTGGGGCAGAGGGTTGGGACTCAGGCTTACCTTAGGTGGCTCCCAGTCAGCGGCGCAGCGGGGCTAAGGCAGGCACCCTGCCTGTCCTGGCATCACGCTGCACCCTGGAAGTGGCCAGCAGGTCCGACTCCTAGGCGCTGCTCTCGCCTGCAGGCATGGTTCCCAGCCAATGAGAGTGCAGAGCCCATGCTTGGGGTGGGGGCAGCACGGTGCCAGGATAGATAGGGAATAGCCTGCCTTAGCCCTGCTGTGCCATTGGCTGGACTTTCAACAGTCTGGTCAGCGGTGCTGACCGGGGCCACCAGGGTCCCTTTTTGACCAGACGTTCCAGTCAAAAAACGGAGACCTGGCAACACTAGTCCCTCCTGACAGAGCTGGGGCGGGGGGTGGGGAACAGCAGTGAGTGACAGAGGGAGGGGGAAAGAGGAGTGAACAAGGGGTGGGGCCTCAGGGAGAAGGGGCAGGAGCGGGTCCTCAGGGGAAGAAATGGGGCAGAGGCAGGTCCTCGGGGGAAGGAGTGAGAAGGGGGAGTTCCAGCACTCCTGCTGAAGTGTCTAGTTTTGGCAACCATAGTTGGGCTGCCAAGAGTCTCAAGCCATTTCCCAGCCTGGTCCCACTGCCTCCAGCCACAGCGATCAGAGAGCTCAGAGTTACACAGGGTTGTAACTAGGGTGGGGCGAGCAGGGCAGGAGCAGAGTGTGCAGAGCCGCTGGGAGTGCAGAAATGGGGTGGTGGGCAGGATCAGGCCCAGCAGCATCACTTCCCCCCCCAACCCCGCAACATTAGGTGCAGGCAGCAGCATCTGGCCAGAGCCCAAGGTGCTCAGCCCCCGCCCCCAGGATTGCGGGCCCAGTGACCCCAGCCAGAGCAGGCTCTCCTGCACTAGGACCCTGGAGGGGCAGCAAGCGGGCAGGGCACTGAGTGCAGCTTGGCTCCTACTGAGCATGCTCACTGCTCAGTAACACCTGCTGAAGCTGCTGCCCTCGCTGGGGATTAAAAAGGTCAAAGGGGGCAAAGGGGGGAATCAGACGGGTGGGCAGGGTCTGAGCAGGGGTGAAAACTGACTGCGCGAGGGGGTCAAACATCAGGAGGCAGGGGCAGGAGTGGGGCCGAGGAGCAAAACTGGGGGAGAGGGGTAGGAGCCGGGGTTCAGCCCAGGGGGGGACGCGCTGCCAGATGGTGGCAGAGGGCAAAGCCCCAGCACAGGAAGGGGCAGAGGGGGTAATAGTTACCCCAATGGGACGAGCCACCTGCCCTGTTTGCAAAAATAGGGTGGGGAGGCAGAGGGCTTCCATGCTTAGGAGGAAGTGTTCAGAAAAGAGAAATGAAGTTCGGGGCTGCTTGTGATTTACAGTTAGGGGAAGCAACAATAGAAACAAAGAAAGTAAAACGTTGCCCAAGTAAAACAGGCCTTCTTAGTCAACACTCAGGCCTTGGCTACACTTGTGAGTTACTGCGCTGTAAAGCCTCCCCCAGCGCTGTAACTCACTCCCCGTCCACAATGGCAAGGCATTTGCAGCGCTGTATCTCCGTGGTTGCAGCGCTGCATGTACTCCACCTCTCCGAGAGGAATAGCGAGTATTGCACTGCCGCTGCAGCGCTGCGGCGCCAGTGTGGCCACCCAATGCGCTGTGAATGGCCTCCAGAATTATTCGGCAGTATCCCACAATGCCTGTTCTAGCCACTCTGGTCATCAGTTCAAACTCGACTGCCCTGGCCTCAGGTAACCAACCATGTGATCCACCCTTTACATTCCCCGGGAATTTTAAAAATCCCCTTCCTGTTTGCTCAGCCCAGCGTGGTGTGGAGTGCTATCAGCGAATCTTTCCAGGTGACCATGCCTCCACACGCCAAGCGAGCCCCAGCATGGAGCAATGGCGAGTTGCTGGACCTCATCAGTGTTTGCGGGGAGGAAGCTGTACAGCCCCAGCTGCGCTCCAGCCGTAGGAATTGCGATACCTTCGGGAAGGTATCAAAGGACATGATGGAAAGGGGCCATGACTGGGATGCCCTGCAGTGCAGAATTAAAGTGAAGGAGCTGTGGAGTGCCTACCGCAAAGCCCGCGATGCAAACGGCTGCTCGGGTGCTCCCCCCGCGACCTGCCGATTCTACAAAGAGCTGGATGCGATACTTGGGGTTAACCCCACCTCCACTCCGAGCACCACCATGGACACTTCAGAGCCAGTGGCGGGGGGAGGAGGAAGAAGAGGAGGAGAAGGAGGAAAACAGGAGTGATGGTGGTGGGCCGGATGGAGACGCCCCGGAATCCCTGGAGCCATGCAGCCAGGAGCTCTTCTCGAGCCAGGAGGAAAGTAGCCAGTCACAGCGGCCGGTACTTGGTGGAGGACAAACAGAAGAGCAGGTTCCCGGTAAGCAGGTTTTTTTTTTTTCCGAGAAGGAATTTTTTCGGTGTGGGCTCTTTGGGAGAGGAGGGTTAGGCATGCATGCCTAGATGCGGAATAGTGCATTGATGTGGTTTATCACATCGTGGTAATCAGCCTCGGTAATCTCCTCGAATGTCTCATCCAGAACGTGTGCAATGCGCTTGCGCAGGTTTATCGGGAGAGCCACCATGGTCCTTGTCCCAGCCAGGCTAATGTGTCCGCGCCACTGTGCCGCAAGGGGTGGGGGGACCATTGCTGCAAACAGGCAAGCTGCATATGGGCCAGGGTGGAAGCTGCATTGCAGTAGAAGACCCTCTCTTGCTTCCCAGGTCACCCTCAGCAGCGAGATATCGTCCAGGATGAACTCCTGTGGAAAATGTTGGGACAGTGTTCAGTGTAGGTGCCCCCTGAAGCTGTTGGCTCTCCCCAAGGCACAGAAACCCAGAGGACAGTGCAGTCCTGAAACAATCAGTCCCCCTTACTCACCATTTTGAGGCTCCCGTGGGATGTGTGTGCTCTGTTTTGGACAGGAAAATTATGCTATTGTGTAGACCCTGTGTGTTTTCTTCTCCTTAAGTGCAGGGGGAATCATTACTCTGTCTGGTATAAACAATGCTGCCTCTGTTAAATGTTACATTTTGCCTATATAGCTGCATCAACCTTGAGACCTCAGCCGTCCTTCTTATCGCCTGCTCAGAGACTGCAAAGACTCAGGAAGAGACCGCGAAAAAGCAAAGAAGACATGCTGCAAGAAGTGATGCGGCAATCTATTAAAGAGAATGAGAAAGCACAGAACTGGAGGGAGAGAGAAAGCAGGATCCGCCAGGAAAATGCAGCGCACTGGCGGCAAAGCACCACGCACTGGCAGCAAAGCACTGATAGGCTCATAAGCATCCTGGAGCGCCAAGCAGACGCTATCCAAGAGCTGGTAGCCATGCAGAAAGAGGAGCAGTACCGCAAACACCACTGCCCCCTACAGCCCTTGTCCCAAAACTCTTTCCGTTGTGCCCCACTGTCACCTCCAACCCACTTTCCCAAACTTCCGTGTTCTTCACAGCACCCGCTGCCTCCAATACCAGTATCTTCACCACCCAGCCCTGAAAACCACGACCCTTACCCTCTGCACTCAACGCCCATCACCATGCAGTATAGCTATCCTGAAGTGCAGCACTCACTGCACAGCACACCCGACATGACATATGCGAATCTGTGATTGTACTGTTCCCCACTCCACCCCCTTGTTTCTTTTCAATAAATGGATTTTTTGGCTTTGAAAACATTCTTTATTATTGCATAAAGTAAAAGACTCCTTAGCCCAGGAAATAAACAGGCACTGTAAGTCTGCTTGTCTGCTTAGCAAACACTGATTCCTAAAGATTGGAACTACTGCACTTCACTCCTGTGCAGGGCACCAGATATCACTGCTGGTTTTCAGCCTCAAATTGCTCCCTTAAGGCATCCCTAATCCTTGCAGCCCCGCGCTGGGCCCGTGTAATAGCCCTGCTCTCTGGCTGTGCAAATTCAGCCTCCAGGTGTTGAACCTCAGAGGTCCATGCCTGAGTGAAGCTTTCACCCTTCCCTTCACAAATATTATGGAGGGCACAGCACGCGGATATAACCATGGGGATGCTGTTTTCGGCCAAGTCCAGCTTCCCATACAGAGATCATCAGCGGGCCTTTAAACGGCCAAAGGCACACTCCACAGTCATTCAGCACCGGCTCAGCCTGTAGTTGAACCGTTCCTTGCTGCTGTCAAGGGTCCCTGTGTAGAGTTTCATGAGCCACGGCATTAACGGGTAAGCGGGATCTCCAAGGATCACAATGGGCATTTCAACTTCCCCTACTGTGATCTTCTGCTCTGGGAAAAAAGTCCCGGCCTGCATCTTGCTGAACAGCCAAGTGTTCCGAAAGATGCGTGCGTCATGCACCTTTCTGGGCCAGCCTGTGTTAATGTCAATGAAACGCCCACGGTGATCCACAAGTGCCTGGAGAACCATAGAGAAATACCCCTTCTGATTAACGTACTCGGATCATAGGTGGGGTGGTGCCAGAATAGGAATGTGCATCCCATCTATCGCCCCTCCACAGTTAAGGAACCCCATTTGTGCAAAGTCATCCACTATTTCCTACACATTACCCAGAGTCATGGTTCTTCTGAGTAGGATGCAATTAATGGTCTTGCAAACTTGCATCAACACGATTCCAACAGTCGACTTTCCCACTCCAAACTGGTTTGCGACTGACCGGTAGCTGTCTGGAGTTGCCAGCTTCCAGATTGCAATAGCCACCCGCTTCTCCACTGGCAGGGCAGCTCTCAATCTCGTGTCCTTGCGCCACAGGGTGGGGGCAAGCTCTTCACACAGTCCCATGAAAGTGGCTTTTCTCATCCGAAAGTTCTGCAGCCACTGCTCGTCATCCCAGACGTCCATGACAATGTGATCCCACCCCTCAGTGCTTGTTTCCCGAGCCCAAAAGCGGCATTCCACGGTGCTGAGCATGTCCATGAATGTCACAAGCAATTTCATGTCGTACGCGTTACGCGGCTCGATAGCATCATCGGACTCCTCACCCTCACTCTCACTGTCACTTTGGATCTTAAGGAATAGTTTGACAGCCAAACGTGACGTGCTGGCAAGACTCGTCAGCATACGCCTCAGCAGTTCGGGCTCCATTTCCTGCAGACAGATCGTGCTGCACAGAAACCGTTGAAAGATGGCGCCAAAGGTGGACGGAAACAAAGGGATTTCTGGGATGCGAAGCGATGCATCATGGGGCATTGGGACAGGACCCAGAATCCCCCGCACCCACGCCCCCTTCCCACAACCCACGGCGCCAGAATGGGAAAAGGTGCTCTGTGGGATAGCTGCCCATAATGCACCGCTCCCAATAGCGCTGCAATTGCCGCAAATGTGGCCACGACAGTGCGCTGGGCAGCTGTCAGTGTGGACAGACTGCAGCGCTTTCCCTATTCAGCTGCACGAAGTCAGGTTTAACTCACAGCGCTGTACATCTGCAAGTGTAGCCAAGGCCTCAGTAGGGGTAAAACATGCCCTGCTCCCTCCTTCAGCTGTGTTTTCCTGTTACTGTGACCTACCCTTACTTGTTGCTACCCCAGCCTGATTCAACCATTATTACAGAGAACAGAATAAGGAGCCTCCCTCTGATCCATTGTTATAATGCTTCATTAACTGGCCAGCATGGTGCACTCACGCATCAGGGAACTGATGCCTTCAGGGCAGATTGGCCCAGGATGCTGAATACACATTGGCTTTTCTCTTAAAAGGCCTCTAATTTTGGGCTAGGGACAACTTTCAGTTAAATAAAAATATAGGCCATTTACTGTACAGGTGACAAGACCAATAGGGAAATCTGCATTGGGTGCAGATCTGGATTGGGGCTGCTGGTGAGATATGAACTAGTGAAGAAGCATGTGCACTGTGACCTGTGCTTGTAGCATTCTGGGCTGTAACCCAGCCAGTCTGTTCCTGACACCCTTCTCTAGGAGACCGAAGCCATCACCTCGGTGCTATGTCCAGGTAGCCACTATAACCATGGCATTGGCATTGTCTCCCACTGAGGCACAGCATTATCTGATTTCACAATCACCGCCACCACATACTTTCTTCTGTCTCCACATTTAGGTCTGAGGGGCCTGGCCTGGCCAGAAGTCATATGTCATAAAACCATAGGGTTAAACGGGACCGCAAGGGTCACCTATTCTAACCCCTGCCAAAATGCGATGAATCATGCCTCTTAATCCGCTGTCACAACATAGCTTTCCCAACAGAATGATACTTCCCACACTGGCGTTATACAAACAAGCCGTGCTGCTATAATCCTTTACCTTTAAAGGGCCATAATCACAATTTGCTTGGCAGGATTCAGCAGGAGAAATGATCAGGTATAAGCCAACCATAATATTGTACCAGGAAGCAAATAATAATCAAGAAAAATAAAATCACAATGCAAAAATCTTACAATCTCTCCTCCGCCCCACCAAAAAAATGTCTGTCTCCCTCATATAAAGACCAGAGAAAGAGTGGCTTCTGCTTATACAGAGTCAGATGCTATGTTGGTAATTCAATTGCTAGATAATTCACCTGTGTGATAAATTCATTCTTTGTTTATTCTTGAGTCCCTTTTATTCTCTGATGTGTCATTGAGAGAGGTGGCTGTTTATACTAGCCACAGTCTCACTGTGAAGTGATGGAAAACCACCAATATCATTTTTTTAATATACAGAAATGCAATTTTACATCTTTCATGGAATTAAGTCATTGCAGTATCCATACATATGTTACTATTATTTTCAATCCATGGTTTTTTTCAGTGCCTATCCATGAGTTTGCTTAAAGGTTACATAGGAGTATACTATAGGGATGTTAAAGGATTGTGTGAAAATTAATGTGGCACCTAAAATAATTGTACAGTATCTTTTATTGTCTACATACCGTACCGATACACAAAAATAAATGCATTATCATTACTCTATAATAGCCTAACTCATGTCATCTAAAAAGAACCAGCAGGGGGCACAAATAGGTTTGCTCGCCCAGGACACTAAAATGCCTAGTTACAGCTCTGGATTTACACCCAGGCTCCTTCAGCCTGCCCCCCTGCATTGAACAGGGATCCTCTCGTTTAAAGACCTGTCCTTCTCCAGGCTTGACAAGCTGCACCTGTGCACGAATTGTGGCTGATTGTGCTTAGAGGAGTTCTTTAACCTCTTCCTGCCTGGGGTGGGGGATCTGCCCCACCACAGTGAAGACAATAACACAGTAAATCTGCTGTTGAGTACATCGTGTGGAGAAACTATTATGTATATAGGTCACAGCTCTGGATAATGAGAAGCTGAAGGACAAGAACATGCACTTAGTCTCTCTTAAAACAGTTCCTGAGTCGAAGGGATACCAGAAAGTCCTTGAGCTCAATGCTTTCCCCTGCAAATGGAGACTGATCATTAACCTCCCCATCTCTGTAATGTCATTAACTTGTCAGACCCAGTCTCTGAATAGGTGGATCTTAATGGATTGCAATACATAATTTTGCTGAAATTAGATTTCTTAATATGTACCATTCTTTAATTCTCCATTTCCCTGCTTGCTAACAGCTTAGATAAACAGTTAAATAGAACTGTTCATACAAATCTTTTGGCAAAGATACTTAGATCTTCCCTTCAGTGAGGGAGGTATGTAGAAATTTGCTCAGCGTCAGAGTCAGTGCCAGACTCAGCCAGGTCTCTGGCTCTTAGCTCCTTGCTCTAAGGACTTAATGTACAGCCTATTTGTATGCTCAAATGCAGGCACAGTAGGGGTACAATATTTTTATAAGGCATCCATTGAACTCTTGTTGGAAAATTTGGACCACTGGGAAGCCAACCCACAAGGTCTTGGACATCTGCCACTGCTCAGCAGAGGGGAACATTGGAGTCAGAAGAAGGGGCAAAACTAATTTAACTACCTCTTGTCCCCAAAGTCACACACACAACTTTTTTTTATCAAGTAACCCAACTGCAGGCACAGAGGGAACAGCTCAAAACCACTTTTTTTTTAAGCCTATACATCTGTCTTTTTTTGTCCCCAAACTTGGAAGCCTTTTTGGCCCATCAGCATTTAATCCCTTGCACTAGGAACCAAATTCTGAGAGCAGCAAAATTATTTTCCCCTCTTCTCTTACACACAACAAGATTTTCCAGCCCGATAATTCCATCCATTCAGTCCTAAATCAGCTCACCAAAGGTTGGACACAGCATCACTCACAATGTTCGGAGTTTGTATTCTGACTAGCACAATGAGGTCCTGGCCCACGACTAGGGCTTCTAGGTGCTATGGTAATACAAATAATAATAATAATGGAAGCAATAGTCCATGTTCTGACCCCAGCCCCTTTACAACACTGTGTTTTACAGCACTACTTTTCCAATACTGCACGATCCATCACAATTACCAAACAGCACCTTGATAACAAACGTACTGCTTCCTACTTCCTTTATTAAAATACACCTCTCTGCACTGCACCATAGTAACACACTAGTTAACTTATTCTGCTCCTTTGCCGCTTCGCTTGTATGTAATATCCTTATCTCTGCCCAGACAATGAAAACCTTGATGTTAATATCAGCTCTTGCAAAGCTTTATTCTTTCCCAGAACAAAAGTATCTAACCCAACATCCGGCAGCGGTGACTGAAGTTCCCATCTGATCCCCTATCACATTCCACCACAATTAAATTCTCAGAGTCTGATTATAGTTTCATATCCTCTCCGCTGTGACTCCATTTAGAATACTAGCTTTCTGACTGATTTCCTACAGTAACAACACACATTCCATACATAATAAATATGCAATCTCCTTATTGATATAGTCATAAAAAAGCACTAGGCAATTATTATTCCATCTCACATTCTTCCCATAGGTAGCACATAAATAAGATGATGCCCATTAAAGGAACATGCTGCTTCTAAATTTTCCAGCATAATACACATACATTTTACATTTACATACACGTTGCTGCTTTTTAATCTAAATCCAACCTGGAAAATGTTATGAGTTCACATAGATCATTTAAGGATACCAACAGACCAAATTATTTCACATTTGTCACGCCTCCATCATTCACACCTACACTAAACTAAGAGCTGGGAGAGCTCTTTCATTTTGTGCATTGGGGCTTGTTGTAAATGTCAGTTGCTAAGAACTGCTCTGCTCAATTCCCTGAATTCTCCAAATCTTTTTTTAATCAACCTGTTCTGGTCATTAGATTTTCCTCATGTCTTTATGTGTATTTAATTAATTTGGCCCAGCAGCAAGGAACTGAACAGGGTCACAAATAACTAATGAAATGTTGGAAACTATTGCTGAAACATTAACACCGCTTGAAAAAAGGCTCTATATGAAGCAGACTGGTAATTAAAGCTAGTCCCTCCCCTCCCTTTAGGAGGTTACTAATGATTGGCCTACTACAGCGATGAGGAAGAAAGGTTAGAATGAGATGTGATCTTGAGGGGGGGGGAGGAGGGGCGGGGAAGGGTTGTTTATTTAAATGGAGTCAGGTTCATTAGCCAGGAGGTGCTAAACCTAGCCCTATGGGAGCTATGCTTGTAGGAGGCCCGCTACACACCTGGATTTTTCCTGTAAAACTTGTGCATTTAAACAAAATTTTAAATGTGCATAGTGTCAGTAGAGTTTGCAAGGTTTTAAAGCAAATGTAAATGAGCACTTTGCTTCAAAATGTTTGCAAACTTACTAGTGACAGACAAATCTCCAAAGGATTGATGATTTGGGATACTTGAGATTAGCACTATAAAGTCTAAGGTCCAAATTCTTGGGTGGTGTAAATCAACACAGCTGAGGATCTAGCCCTGTATTTCTTGCTAAACCTATTCATGTTCTTCACAAGAGGAAGGATGGTCCAGTGATTAGGGTGCTAACCTGGAGCTTATGAAACCTTGGTTCAATTGACTATTCCATCACAGGCTTCCTTGTGACCTTGGGTACGGCACTTAATCTCTCTGTGCCTTAATTCCTGGTCTGTAAAATGGGGATAGTGCTACTGCCCTACCACACGGGGGTATTTGTGAGGATAAATATATCAAAGATTGTGATACTATGGTGATGGGTGCCAGACAGGTACCTAGACAGATAGTAATCTGACTGGAAATGTCATAAGACTAGGGTTTCCCCCCCATAAGAATTCTATTATTTGCTGGGTTGGATTATGTCAGTCAGACACCCAAGTGGTGATTAGAGTTTTAGCAATCTGTTTGCTTTTGGTCACTGGCCCAGGGGAGGAATACTGGAAGACATTGCAGAAAGTCTGGACCTATGTTCCCCATTCACTGCTACTTCTGCTGCAGCGGGGAGAGTGCAGTTGGTCAGTTTGTTTGGACCCCCTAGCTCACCTCCAGCTGCTGCTAGGAAAGGTGCAGGGAGGTAGTGTCCTTTGTGCCTCTCCTGAATTCCCATTGCTGTTGTGGGAAAGAAAAGCAGGAATCTTTGGATCCTGCATGTCCCCACTGCCCACACATACTGCAGCAGCTGCATGTAGGGCATAGAAGCTCCTTCCCTCTCATCAGTGAGCTGTTGGACAAAGAGTTGCACAACACTTGGAACTAGGAACGCACTTTGTCTGGATTTCAAGGGGATTGAGTAAACTGTGTCAGAAGACCACACTACCATGGTGAATCTGTAAACCAACTTGCTGTTTGTGTTTGTCTTATTCTGGGATATTACTGTGAGTCTCCCACTTTATCCTTCTGCCATATCCCTCTTGTCAGGGAAGCTACTCTGGTACCATCTACCACTGTGCTTTGGGAATTTAGCATTGTGGCTACTCTTTGGAGTAGGCTGCCAGGTTCTCATCTGCTTGATTTTTTTGGGAAGTGCTTTATTAAAGAAGTGAGTTTTCAACCATGCTGTGAAGATGGAGAGGGTAAGCAGGACTTTTTCTAATATCCTCAACCAGAGAGTGTTACAAAGCCTTGTCTACAGTTTAGAGAGTTGTTCTGGAAGCTCCCTCTTATACCTAAATTCTGGCAGATCACGCATACCACGCTGTGTTGTTGCAGTCACAGGTCAAAGAAGTAGAGATGAGCCACTAGCTGCCATGGGTCTATTCCACTAAGGGTTTTACAGATCAATACCTGAACTTTGAACAGGATCCTGCACTGAATCGGGATTCAGGATAGGTAGCGGAACCCTATGTAATATATTCTCTTCATCTCATCCCACCCAGAAGACCAGCTGCTGTATTATGTCCCAACTGTAGTTTTTTGGGTATTTTTTGACTAGACAAAGGTTGAGTGAACTATAATAGCAATGCATTGAGGTGATGAATGAACAGATTATTACAGCCAGGTCATTATCAGAGAAAGAAGAAAGGTGTATTCTTGCCATCTGGAGCTGGAGGAAGGTGCCTATGGTGACTCTGTTGTTTGAATGTCCAATGCTACTAGAAAGTCCCATCTGACCTCAAGGCTGCGAACTGTCTTAGCTACCAAAGAGCAGAGGCTTTCGTAGTCTCATACTTTATCACACCTGAGTGGAAATGCTTCATCTGGCATTTAGGCTCATTTTAAAACAAAATCCTTTCCTCTTTAACATCTGTGAATTCTTTTAATTGTTATAGAGACTAACACTCCCCTACGCTCTTAAATAGAAATCTTTTACTGCATTGCTTTGCAAAGCATGACTGGCTCCCTCTTGCTATTTTTTCACCATTTTATGGGACAAGTAGTGGATTTCAAACTACTCAATATTGTTTTATTTTTTGTCTTCCCTTTTTAGGTAGCAGTTCCCAGGTACCTTGTCATGTCTGTTCCCTCCATGAGTTAAGCACCTTGAGCTTTAACAACCTATATTTTTATTTTATAAACAATAGTACAATAATATTTTTTTTCAAAAAGCTAGGTTTTCACTTGTTATGTAGAGCACTGACTACCCTGAGGGTTTTGCCGTTTGTTTTCTGCATATAAGTCAAGCATAGGTTTAAAATGTGATTATATTGTGCTCTGAAAAATAATTCTATAAAAAGGGTGTGATGGGCCTCTCTGTTATTTTTATTTTTAATGGATTGCAGCTCCAGTGAGCTCAGTTCATGAGCAAAGGGGTTTTTATTTATTTATTTTGCATTCTGCAAACTCACTCTGGGATCAGTAATTCAATCTGGGTTTGGCTCAAACATCATTATCAGTAATAAATATTTTTTTTTTAAATTGGAACGTAACAATTCTGATTCTGAATGAGCTAGGACATGCTCTTACTCCCTCTCTTCTATTGGATCCACAGTGCCAACAGGACTAAAATGTAGCAGAGTAAGCAGATACTACTCGGAATACACATGGCAAGCAGGGCTACTCAGGAAGAAGATGTCATTTTTACATAGGCACTTCTCTGACCATAAGTGGACTTTTATTTTGAAAGATTTGTGGCTAAAGTGAATATTAGCGATAAGTATATGGTTTTAGAGAATATCTGTAATGGTGCATCTTCCTCTAAATTCTCCTCCTATAGGTGTTCAAAGATACGAAATCTCCTACTGGCTAAATGATATTGGCTTGCACCTTGTACAGTCACTTTCACCAGTCCAAAAGGCGTGTAAAATACTACCAATTCAGACAGGCGGTGTTTTACTTCACTTTTCAAAAGTGTACATGATGACACAAGGTGCCAGCAGCATTACTAGTTTTGCAATGTACAAATCTTGCAGTGTTTGCAGTTTTTCTTAAAGCTCCATCAACTGGAGTTAAGTGATTACCTCAGAATCTCAGCTTCCACTTTTTAAAAATGTAAGTTTCTAACCTTCCTGATTGTGAGGAAAAGCTTGAAAATGTGAGCTGAGGGCACCCTAAAGGATCAAAAATAGAAGGCAAAGAAAATCCTATTTTATATCTCATGATTTTTAAGCCAGTCTTGTGATTTTTGAGGCCTGATTTATGTTATGTGGATGCCATGGGCTGGCAATAAAGAGAAGAATCAGGCCCTGTGTGTTATGACTGATGATTTCTGATATGAATAGGGTGCAGTAATGAAAGGGAGTTAGAAAAGGGGGCTGTGTGGGACAGAGCTTTCTATTTTCCATATATATATATATATATACACATTTTTTTCTTGTCTTTCTTACTCATTTTTGAGTAAGGACAAAACATACACTGAACAACTAAATGCAATAGCCATAGGAAAGAGAAAGCATTGTCTTGCTCACATTTGGTAAGATCCTCCATCTTGAATCTCCTCAAAGCACTGCCCCTAAGCACACAGACTGACAGCCAAGTGGGGCCTGATTGGCTTCTTAAACCAGTTTTATACCAATCCTAATTTACACTGGTGTAAATGAGCAGAGCATCAGGCCCATTGTATATAATCATGCAGCACCCAAACAGAATAATCATAGCTACATACAGAAGAGTTATGAGAGAAAAATAACTTCAGCTTCAGAACGCTGGAAGATATACGCACAACTCCAGACAGCACCATAAGTCCATGACTTTCATCAGAATTACCATTCCCCAGCCCCTCAGAACCCTATGAAAGCAGCACAGGGCTTGGTTTTGGCACCAGTGAATGGTCTGGGCAGAGCGGCAGACAGAGAGTGGATCAAAATGTCAGTATTATTTATGTGGTCTGATTAATGTTTACAGTTAGATTGTAGCGTGTTAGAGAAACTGAGAGGGAGAAAAGGGACCTGACATTTTGAAATACTGGGTCTGCATTTAGTGTATTGATAATGAAAAGATTAACTACAGTAGGAAAAGCTCATCAGTCTTTGCCAGGAATTTCAGGGGTCAGTTCAGTACTACCACTAAGGCATCAAAGCTAAAATAGTGAGAGAGAGTGAAAGGAATAAACAGACAAGGGAACTGACCCTATAGAAATAGTCCCTGGGCATGACAATGTCAGTTTCAACCCTGCGATACAAAATAATGAAGAGCTGTTACTGTCACAAGCGGGCCTCTTAGCCCTTAGGGTTGTTCAACTTCAAGTCTCTCATGATGTGCTTGACCAAGAGAAGTGTATGAAACAATAATAAGATAGTCCTTAAACAGCATAAAAAAGTCCTGCGCTTACAGAAAAATACACCCTGCATGGTTGTTTATTTAACACGAAGGGAGATATCACATCCAAAAAAAGCAAAAACAAGGATTAAAAAAATGTGATTAACAATGATAAATATCTGGGGGCTTTTTCTCCACCTTCAGGGCTGCAAAGAGTAATATAAGAATACTTTGCATCTTGGGAACCTGAGTTTCAAAAGAGCCCAGCTCCCATTTACCACCTAAATCAAGTGATGAGATGTTCAGGGGTGCTGAGCACCCCACAGCTCCCACTGAGGGCAAAACCCGGCCACTTCCATTTAGTCATCTAAATGTGAGCTGAGCTCTTCTGAAAATCTGACAACCAACACAGTACTGAGGGCCTTGAAAAGCATGAATTAGTTACACCAAACAAGTACGCTCTGAGCTAGGAAATGTAGCCCCAATAAGCAAGATGGAACATGAGGGTTCTTTGTGTAGAGATTTATCGCTTACCACCAGTTCTGCCTGGGGGTGGGAATTTGCCACCCCCAAAGAGCAGGCCACAAACCTTTCACATCTCTGGGACCAGCAGGAGGTGAGGCAATCTGTACAGAGGCCTAAGTGCCTTTGCGTCGGCTGTGTGCACCCACTGCCTGCTCCCCACAACAACTCTGTCAGGGCTTCCCTATGTAGCAACTGCCCCAGGATTTCCCCGACCTGAAAGGGGCAAGATAGAAAACTAACACTGCCTGAGATTGTATTAACATTCCATTGGAAAATCCAGTGGGTGCAGAAGGAGCAAAAAGTGTCCTGGTCTATCCATTCCTCCCCTGGTCTGCTCACTCCCAAAGGATGACCAGGCATAAGGAGCAAGTGGCTGGAAGCTGCCCCAGGGCTAGTCTATTTCCTTTCAGCTGGGAGGGGTGTGATCTGTGGACTGAAGGTCTCCTCTTCCTTTAGAGCATGGGGTATGACTGGCCCTGTGTTATTCTACCTGTTTTACAGATGGGTAAACTGAGACAAGGAAAGAGGATGTCAGTTGTAGGGTCAGGATTGGAAACCTAAGAGTCCCAATTCCCTGACTTCCAGGCCTAACTACAACATCACTTTCCTTCCTCTAATGTAACAAGACAGTTTTACTATCTATCATCTTAGAAGTTAAATGAAAGACACAACCCTCCAATCGCCATGGTCCTCAGCTCCCCCTAAAGGCCTATAGAAGTTATGAAAATGCTGTTTAGAATATTAAACTACAGGGCAGACTCCCTGGAGTAAATTGGCATAGTTCCACTACAGTGATGCCAGCTCAGAGACTGAGGATCTAGCCCTAAGTGTTTCCAAGGCACTTCTTCCCCCTCTTCACGCACACAAATTTATGAGATGAGCTGCACTTTATAAGAGGTCGAGTCCAACATTCTGCACACACAGAGAAAAGGAAGTGGTTACCATGGCAACAATCCTCATGAAAGTGCTTTCAATTCACTCTTCCCTACAAGCCACCTCCTCCTTACTGCCCCAAATTCCCTGGCATGTATCTTTCACTCCAAAATGTACCGAGCATATTGACAGCACAATGAAATGAGTACTTAGGCCACGCATTGCCCTGTGCCCACCCACATACCAGTGGGAATTGTACAAGTGGGTAGAAGGCAGCATGGATCCTCCAGTGATATGCTTGAATCTTTCAGAAAAAATGAGCCTTAAAGAGATGATGAACACTCTACAGGAAGTGGAAATTCTGATCACTTATCCAGGGGCAGCTCAGACTTCAAATATAGGTTGTATGACAAGAAAGCCGGATTGTCCCAATTTTCATCCAGGAATCTCATTCTCTTAACCATATTTCAAGTGAATTTACTTGCCACTGTGACTCTCTAAAGCAGTGGTTCCCAAACTTGTTCTGCCGCTTGTGCAGGGAAAGCCCCTGGCGGGCCAGGCCAGTTTGTGTACCTGCTGCGTCCACAGTTTTGGCTGATTGCGGTTCCTAGTGGCCGCAGTTCGCTGCTCCAGGCCAATGGGAGCTGCTGGAAGCGGCGGCCAGTACGTCCCTCAACCCGCACCACTTCCAGCAGCTCCCATTGGCCTGGAGCAGTGAACCGCGGCCACTGGGAGCCGCGATCGGCTGACCCTGCGGACGCGGCAGGTACACAAACCGGCCTGGCCCACCAGGGCTTTCCCTGCACAAGCAGTGGAACAAGTTTGGGAACCACTGCTCTAAAGGCATTTCTTGGCATGCTGTTTGTTCTGCTTTGTGACAGGCTCTCCGTCCTGGGGCAATTGCCTATTATAGGGAGTCAGGGCTCCGTCTTATGAAGGCCCCACCCGGGGTGTCATCATGGATAATTCTCTGAACTCAATGTACAGCAGCAATCAAAAAAGCTAACAGAATGTTAGGAACCATTAGACACGGGATAGATAATAAGACAGTAAATATCATAATGCCACTACATAAATCCATGATACACTCATACTGTGTGCAGATCTGGTCTCCCCATCTCAAGAAATGGAAAAGGTACAGAAAAGGGCAACAAAAATGAAAACTGGTATGGAAGAACTTCTTTATGAGGCAAGATTAAAAAGACTGGGATTATTCAGTTTAGAAAAGAGATGACTGAGGGTCTATAAAATCATGAATGGTGAAGAGAAAGTGAATAAGGAAGTGTCATTTACCCCTTCACATAACACAAGAACCAGGGATCACCCAATGAAATTAATTAATAGGCCGCAGGCCTTAAAACAAACAAAAAGAAGTACTTCTTCACACATTGCACAGTCAACCTGTGGAACCTATTGCCAGGGGATGTTGTGCAGGCCAAAACTATAACTGGATTCAAAAAAGAATTAGATAAATTCATGGAGGATTGGTCCTTCAGTGGCTACTAGCCAAGATGGTCAGGGATGCAACCCCATGCTCTGGGCCCTAAGCCTCGGACTGCAAGATGCTAGGACTGGACGACAGGGGATGGATCACCTGATGATCGCCCTGTTCTGTTCATTCCCTTTGAAGTATCTGGCACTGGACACTGTCAGAAGACAGGATAGTGGGCTAGATGGATCATTAGTCTGACCCTGTAGGGCTGTTCTTGTGGGTAATTAACTTCCCCAGGTGTCTGATTAGTAAATGAGCAACTGGACCTAATAAAGGTTATTCACCCTCAATTAGAGGGAAACTTCTAAGGGAGAAAGATGTTCCAATGGAGAGTTGCTCCAGGGGTCCTAGAGTGCTGAGCTCTCTGGGGGACCTGTAAGAAGTGCTCCTAGAGAGGGGAGATGGCTGCAGTCAAGAGGGCCTGGTCTCAGCCATGAGTCTTCCAGACAGTGTCCAGCCTGGCAAAGATCTGCTGTCCCTGAAGAAGAGTCACAGTGGATGGACCTCCCCAGACTCCAGAGAAGGATCTTACTCCAGTAGAGGCAAAAGGCCTAACACCCGAGACAGAGATCAGAACCAAGAGAACGTGGGGAAGAGCCTAGACAGAGGTGAGCCTAGACAGAGGTGAACTCAGATGGGGGACAGATAGACTAAGAATGACCTGGTCACCCAACTGAGATGTTGGAGTGAGAGTTTTGTTTATGCTCTGTGTTGGTTTTTCTGATAATAAATGAGGCCCTCCAAAAGGGGGTGCTCTTTAGAGAAAGATCATGCAAGGGCTCACCTGCAACACCATGCCTGCCTGCAAGGGGGCTGTCGGGTCAGCCTGGAATGATGAAAGGTGCCCATGATATGTGTTACACATGTAGCATATACTTTATATCAGAATTATGAATGTGACCTAGTGGCTAGAACCCTGGGGTGGGACTCAGAGACCTCAGGGAAATCACTTCCCCTCTCTGTGGCTCAGTTTCCCCATCTGTACAATAGGGATAAGGATACTGACCTCCTTTGAAAAGCACTGAACGTGACATAGGAAAAGAGCTGGGTATTATTACTAATATGAACATGGCCCCTTTTGTACAACAGTATCCATGCATGTTAAATATAGACAAAATATTAAGTTCTCACAGATATGAAACATTTGTCCCTTCAGCAAGGATTATTTTGTTCTTCCCTTACTCCTGAAAAATGACTTAGGCTTAATATCCCTGCTCGCTCCACTGTGTGCATTCACTTTCATTGCATGATCTCACAACACACAGCAATTCCAAATGCTATTCAGCCAATTATGCAGCAAAATGTAATTCAAAGGAATTATCACTGACATTTATTTTTGAACTTCAGTGGGATTTGTATGTTCAGAACAAATGGCAGGATTTGGCAAATTGTATGTAGCATATTGTAACACATCTGGTGCAGGGGGCAAAGTTATAGCTGTGTGGTGGGACTTGCTATTAAGTCCAAATTTCATGACTTGTGGTGTTGAAATCTGAATATTAAAACTCTGTGGAGGCAAGATTACTTTTCTTTTGCATGTAACTTTTATTACCATCTATGTGTTCTCTTAATATAGAGACCCGGTAGCCTGATCCAGTGACTTTAATTGATACAACCAAAGTGAACACAAGCAGAAACAAATGTTCGTGTTCTGTCTGCACTAAAGATTAACAGTCGTGTTAGTTAACGTGATTAACTGACAAACTCTCAGCTGGAGTAACAGCACAACTAAACTCTAGAGCAGGTAAGTTCATACAGAGCTCTTTTGCCTACATGCATAGCAACATTGAAGATTATATTTAAAAATAAACTGCTCTGCAATGACTTCAGGCATGGATGGAACACTAAGAGAAAATCAGAAGCTGCAGGAGTGTGGGATGTGTATGGTAGGGGGAGATGGCAAGAGTGAAATGGGAGGGATATGGGCTATGGCTAGGAAAGGGAGTGACCTGGAACTGTGATACCCTGTCTCTGAAGGGAAGCTGTGCAGCGATGGCAGGGAGGTTGTATGCAGGGGAGACAGTTGATGGCCAAGGAACAGAGAGGCACTGAAGGTGGTGCTGGGAGACCACAGTACAGGAATGGGTCTAGAGCAATGCTTGGAAGATGAATGCCCAGGGCTGGACGGGGTAAGGGAATGGCTATATGGACAGGGAACTGCTGGATCTTTTAGCCATATTACATTTTAAACATTTCATATTTTGAGAGAGAACCTTAACACCTTATTTTTCCAGTGTGATTTAAATCCTTCCCCTCTCCCACTCCATTGTCAACTACTTCCACATGCCACCCAGATATAATTCTGCAGCTTCCTATCTCCTATGGACTTGCTAAACTGCAGGGGGAAGCCCTGCTGTGATGACCTGTATAAGAGTCTATTTGCCATCACAACTTATACTGTTGATGCCCATTCAAAAAATGGGAAAATTCACAAATGCAAAACTTCCAGAACCTTAGCTAGGATTCCCAGGTCTAGGAAACTCAGGAGATTCGGCTTCCTCAATGTGGTTGGGCAAAAGAAGCAGCCTATCTGACTTCTTCACTAACTACTGGGGAGATAGTACACCAAAACGCCCATACGGGAGTGGACTGGAGGAAAAGAGCTTTGCTCAGTTCACTATATAACGAGAGAATCCTTGATTGAAAGAGAAGAAACACTGACTCGGGCAAACAAGAGAAAGTTTTACAGCTCCAAGGAACAACTATGAACGGTGGCACAGGCACTGCTAATTTAAGGAGACAGCCACCAGTTACTGCCCTCTGTTAACTTAAACTTTCCCAAGCCATAGGAACACAGTTTGCCATTGGCACATTTACAAGAATAAATCATTTTCATGCCACTAATGAAATTGGTTGACCAAACACAACTGAATCTTTTAAAGGTAACAAATACAAGTTATGAATAAGATTTGAAAATACTTGTATGGTGATTCATGTATGTTAATAAAGATTAGGTTTTTAAAAAAGGAAACTCTCTCCTTCCTCTATTTCTCAAATAAACCATACACTTTAAATGGATCACTTAACTGGGATCTCCCTTTTGAGTGGCAGTTACAGCTGCTTCCTGCACACCCCTGGGAATTAAGGATATTTTACCCTTGGGGGAGAGAGAAGAATTAGATAGGATTAACTAGCTACAGTCACCAAAGGCCAATGAGAAGAATCTATGGCATCTTCCCAAATACTGGTGCCACAGCTGGTGGATGGGGCGCTGAGCTGGCATAAAGTGAAACTGCCAAATTTAGAAGTACTGGTGTACAATGATCCACTGTGACCACAATGCTAAGCAATTTGGCAGTCTGACTCAAATTTCCTTGTTTGGGGAGTATCAGCTGTTCTAATCCAAAACTCATGTATCGATTGTCATGGAATCTAACAAATTACACAAAATCCCTTTCTATAAAAATGTATTCCAGTCAAAATATCTCCACCATTTGGCTGCTTCCTACTCACCTTATGGTATTGCAGTTCCCATAAAGATTTGTTCCTATGTTCAATGTAACTGCAGATAATCTGGAGACTGTCAAACATTTAACATATTCTGTCAGTCAGAATAATACCTTTGTGTGTGTGTGGGCACACGTGCACTCTCTCATAATGACCTGTAGCCAAATTCATACAAGAAAACAGAGCCAGAAAAGAGAAACATTAGCTTGCTTTCCTTTAAAGGGTTAGCACAGAACAATTAAAAGTCAATGAAATTATTTCCTGTCGGTTAATTTGTTGTGAACTAACTAGTGCCCAGTGAAAGAAGAGTCAAATAAGAGCTGAAAAAACAAAATGCTTGCTCTACAACTACATTAAACTAAAGGCAAATTGAAGCAAATGCAATTCTTACTCAAGAAAACACTTCAGACTGTATTTTCCACCTTATTTTTATGCTTTTTTTAACTGATGGGTTCTTTGCTGATTCCTCTTTTCCAACAGTAATATAGAGTAAAAAATTTAATAAGATCTATATAATCTATATAATAGGAAAAATAAACATTTACAGTATCAGAGGGGTAGCCGTGTTAGTCTGGATCTGTAAAAAGCAACAGAGGGTCCTGTGGCACCTTTAAAACTAACAGATGTATGGAGCATAAGCTTTTGTGGGTGAATGCCCACTTGGTCAGACGCATGTAATGGAAATTTCCAGAGGCAGGTATAAATATGCTGGCGAGAATCAGTATGGAGATAACGAGGTTAGTTCAATAAGGGAGGGTGAGGTCCTCTGCTAGCAGTTGAGGTGTGAACACCAAGGGAGGAGAAACTGCTTCTGTAGTTGGACATTTACAGTAACTCCTCACTTAACGTCATCTTGGTTAACATTGTTTCGTTGGTACGTCGCTGATCTATTAGAGAACATACTCATTTAACATTGTGCAATGTTTGCTTATAACGTTGTTTGGCCATGGGGGCTTGGAACAGGGTGGACTGGCAGCCCCCCATCAGCTCCCCTCCACCACCCCCAGCCTCCCTGCAGATCAGCAACTCCCCCCTCCCTCCCCGCGCCTCCCACCCACAGCAATCAGCTGTTTCGTGGTATTCAGGAGGCTGGGGGGGAGGAGCAAGGACGCAGCACACTCGGTGGGATGGGGTGGACCAGGGGTGGGAAGAGTCGGGGCGGGGGTGGGGTCTTGAGGGAAGGAGTCGAGTGGGGGCGGGCCTGGAGCAGAGCCGGGGGTTGAGCATCCCTCTGAGTTGGCAGCAACAAGGGCCGGGTTCAGTATCTAGGGGTTCCGTTTCAATAACGCAATGCAAAACCGGCTCAAGCCCCCACCCAGTGACCTGGGACAATTATATACCACCCCCCGGGCTAGGTAGGCTTCTATTGAGCCTTCCTTTGGCCATCTAGACCAAGGTTCCACTTGACCACATTTGTCAAGAAGTTTGGCAAAGTGACTCACCTTGATTAGGAGCTGAAGGACAGCTTTGGTGCCATTGACTTTCTGATGATTGCTAGCTGTCTGTGAGGTAACCCACACTAGACTGGCAGGACATGTACGTCATAGGATCAACCTCTGCTCTCCCATGGTTGTTCCTCCAGAATCAGGATTTAGCTGTAAGTGAGCAATTTGATACCCAGTCAGAATGTATTTAACTCCCTTAACATCGGTTGGAAAGATCACATTCAGTACTGCTGAAATAATTGCAATAATCCACAAAATGGTCATTACTGTTGCGTTGACATGATCGTTTCATTACACTGACAGTCTGCAACTTAATTAATCCACTAATTATTATGAAAATCTTCATTCCTGTGAATTCTAGTGTAACCAGCTGTCAGGATACACATAGATGAGGCTTGTAAAATGTGTGTAAATTCCTAGATGTATTTCTGTATATTTTAGTTTCATTGGCTTCCTTGTTAATGGATTGATTGTGACAGACTTCAAGAACCCCAAGTATCCCCCTACTCAGGGTACCCAGACTGAGTTAGCTGCACCCCCTACTCACTGTCCTAAGTAGGGGAGGCCACACAAGGGGGAGTGTGTGGGTGATGAGGAGAATAATAGGCAAGCTGGATAGAAGGTATAAGAGGCAGGAACTGTTACACAGGTGTGTTCCAGGCATAATGCCTCGTGGAGCTCCTTCTGGAGATGCTGTAGCTCATGCACCACCCCTTGCACAGAGTTGAGTCTAAAGGAACCACCTAACCCTAATTAGAAAGTTAACTGAAAATAATTTCATATTAGGTTTGTCTCTCTTCACATACACTATCTGCACCTCACGTTGGATCTAAGGAAAATCCATCAGTGGCTCACATGATCATAGCATCACTAAGGGGAAAGTTTCCATAGGCACAAATTAGGGATTAGGCGTCCATGTGCCCTTTGAAAATTTCTGCCTAAAACAGTTTTTTAAAGCCCATAATGGGATGGGAGCTAACATTGGGCCTTATGCTCCACTTAGCTTGGGAGCAAGGAGAAGTTCCAATGCTATTGCCCTGCCTCAAGTGCCCTTCACCCAAAATCCATAAGTCTGGGAGACCGTCTCATGGTCAGAGGGTTATGTCAAGCCTGCGAGAAAGAGGTGTTAGGGAGAAACCATAACTCAAGGCATACTCCTTCAGAAGTGGAAGGTCTCTAAGGGGATGGCTGTGTGCAAGTTAGTGCTGCTTTTTCCAGCATTTCATTGCATTCTGCTAGGGAGTGGATGGAATTGGGAACAGTGTTTTTTCCAGGTATGCTGGTGGTGCTGAACTACTGCAGTAATCACTTTTTAATGGATTTTTAACTTTAGCATTAACTCTGGCACCCCTATATAAAAATGGAAAAAAGCACAGGCAAATGACCTCCTATTCAGAAGAGGGACAGGAGCCCTTAAGAGAGCAGCTGTGATATAATCTACCAATCCATGCTGCATACTCCTGAAATGTTTAAAGCTTTTGAGGAAGACAGAGAGAGAGATCCACTGATGCTGCCAGTGACTTTGGATATTCGGAAATATTTGTCTCCAAGTAAATCCTGCAAGTGGATGGCTGTCTTGGGGGGTGGGGTAAATGTTAAGGTAAAACAGTGGAGCAAACTTCTCTGAATCTTGAAAGCTGCAAACGTACATTCAGGAGTGACTGTCTGGGAAGGAAATAGAAATCAGCAGATCAGCAATACTGCCACAATACAGGATCAGACTTGTTTAAGACACTTTTGGCTCTTTTTTATGCTTAAAAAAAATTTGCCTGTGCTACCTCTACTAAGCAATTGCAATTTTGTAAGTGCTAGCGTAGACAGGATTCAGATGGTTTTGGAAAGCCACCTTTGAGCAAGTTTTCCTGACATGCTCAGGGCCGGCTCCAGGCATCAGCGAAGAAAGCAGGTGCTTGGGGCAGCCAATACAAAGGGGCAGCACTCTGTCCGCTATTGCGGCGGCACGTCCGGGTCTTCGGGTATGTCTACACTACGAGAGTAGTTTGATTTTACTTAAAGCGAATTTGTGGAACCGATATTACAAAGTCGAACGTGTGTATCCACACTAAGGACAGTAATTCGACTTTGTGAGTCCACACTAACGGGGCAAGCATCGACATTGGAAGTGGTGCACTGTGGGTAGCTATCCCACAGTTCCCGCAGTCCCCGCTGTCCATTGGAATTCTGGGTCAAGCCCCCAATGCCTGCTGGGGCAAAAAATGTGTTGAGGGTGGTTTTGGGTAACTGTCGTCATTCAACCCTCACTCCTGCCCTCCCTCCGTGAAAGTGCCGGTGGGCAATCAGTTCACGCACTTTTCTGGTGATTGACAGCGTGGACACCACAGAACCGCGAGCATGGAGCCCGCTGCGATCATCTCTGCAGTTGTGGCCGTTGTTAACACCTTGCGCCTTATCATCCACCTTTTTCAGAGGCAGATGCTGAGAAATTGGGTGAGGAGGCTACGGCAGCGCAGTGAGGACATTAAGTCTGAGAGGGGCACAGACCTCTCACAAAGCACGGGACCCCGCGCCGTGGACATCATGGTGGCAATGAGTCATGTTAATGCTGTGGAACGGCGATTCTGGGCCTGGGAAACAAGTACGGACTGGTGGGACCGCATAGTGCTGCAGGTCTGGGATGAATCACAGTGGCTGCAAAACTTTCGGATGCATAAGGGAACTTTCCTGGAACTTTGTGAGTTGCTATCCTCTGCCCTGAAGCACAAGGACACCCAGATGCGAGCAGCCCTGACTGTCCAGAAGCGAGTGGCCATAGCCCTCTGGAAGCTTGCAACGCCAGACAGCTATCGGTCAGTGGTGAATCAATTTGGAGTGGGCAAATCTACCGTGGGGGTTGCTGTGATGCAAGTAGACAACGCAATCGTTGAGCTACTGCTCTCAAAGGTAGTGACCCTGGGAAACGTGCAGGTGATCATAGATGGCTTCGCTGTGATGGGATTCCCAAACTGTGGTGGGGCTATAGGTGGAACTCACATCCCTATCCTGGGACCGGACCACCAGGCCAGCCAGTACATTAACCGAAAGGGCTACTTTTCAATGGTGCTGCAAGCACTGGTGGACCATAGGGGACGTTTTACCAACATCAACGTCGGCTGGCCGGGCAAGGTTCATGACACTCACGTCTTCAGGAACTGTGGTCTGTTTAGACGGCTGCAGGAAGGTATTTACTTCCCGAACCACAAAATAACTGTTGGGGATGTGGAGATGCCTATAGTGATCCTCGAGGACCCAGCCTACCCGCTAATGCCCTGCCTCATGAAGCCCTATACAGGCGCCCTGGACAGTGAAAAAGAACTCTTCAACTACCGTCTGAGCAAGTGCAGAATGGTGGTGGAGTGTGCTTTTGGATGTCTGAAGGGGAGATGGAGAAGCTTACTGACTCGCTCTGATCTCAGCAAAACCAATATCCCCATTGTTATTGCAGCTTGCTGTGTGCTCCACAATCTCTGTGAGAGCAAGGGGGAGACATTTATGGCGGGGTGGGAGGTTGAGGCAAATCGCCTGGCTGCTGATTACGCCCAACCAGAAACCCGGGCGATTAGAAGAGCCCAGCGGGATGCATTGTGCATCCGGGAAGCTTTGAAAGCTAGATTCCAGAGTGAGCAGGGTAACCTTTGACTATTACATTTTTTTAAACAGAAGCTGAACCTGCCCCCGTTTCTTTACCCAGTTAATGTTGACTATCCTCTCCAGTTACCAACCCCCTTCCCCCACTTCCAACACACCTTTAAAAATAAAATAAATGGAACTTTGTTAATGAACACCGTTTTCTTTATTAAGGATTTCGCGGTAAAGGGTTGAAACTGGGACACAGACTGTGGTGGGGAGCGGGTGTAGTGATGGAAAGGACGCTTCTAAACTCGAGGAATGACAGGCTCCTGCTCCTAGAGCTGTCCGCAGTGGTGGACTGGTTGTTTCAATGGAGCCTGCCACCCCTCCTTTTCAGGACTCTGTGTGTGGGGGCTATGTGACTTTTTGGCGGGGGAGGGCGGTTACAGATCCCCTGCTGCATGGCTCTGTCAGCCAGGCTAAGGACCGCTGCATAAGATCTGTAACCGCCCCCCCCCGCCACAAACTCACATAGCCCCCCACACACACAGAACATGGAAACCACCCCCCAGACTGACCAGTGTGCCTAGTGACTGCAATGTGTGTGTGACCTTCTGCTGAACCTGCCCCCGTGTCTGTACCCTGGTAAAGGTGACTGTCCTCTCCAATTACTAACCTCCTTCCCCCCTTCAAACACACTGTCCTCTAAAAGAACATGACGGAAACAGTAATTAACAGAAACGTATTTTTTATTAAGAACTACACAGTTAGTGGATGAAACTGGGACGGGGGCTTGGGTGAGGTACATTTGGAGGGAAGGAAAGGATGTATCAAATCTTTGGGAATGAAAGCCTTCTGCAATTTGAGCAGGCTGCAGGGGTGGAGTGACTGTTTTCACGGCCCCTGCCGCCCCTCCTTCTTGGGACTTTGGGTGAGGGGGGTATGGGACTTTGTGGCGGGGGATGGCGGTTAGAAATAGACTGCAGCGGGGCTCTGCCCTCCTGCCTCCGGTCCTGCAGAACATCTACAAGGTGCCGGAGCATGTCCGTTTGCTCCCTCATTAGTCCAAACAGTGTTTGAATCGCCTACTGGTCTTCCTACTGCCACTTGTCCTCCCGTTCGCTGTGTGATCGCTGGTATTGCGACATGTTCTCCCTCCACTGGGTCTGCTGTGCCGCCTCGGCTCAGGAACAGACCATAAGTTCTGAGAACATCTTATCCCGTGTCCTTTTCTTTCGCCACCTGATCTGCGCCAGCCTCTGGGAGAGGCTGCCGGGGTAGGTCGGGAGACACTTGCAGCTGTGGGATGGGAAAAAGGGAGTGAATTCCTCAAAAAGATACATTTTTGCAAACAATGAATATAGTCTTTCTCTGTGAACAAGACCATGCACAGTACCTATCACATGTGCACTCAGTACAAGGTCGAATTTTCTGTCTTCACATTGAGTGCCTGGGGTCTTGCTGTACAGATCACACAAGCGGGGCCGGACACGGAATTCTGCTAGCAGGCGGCCATGGTAAGCCGTAGACTTTTGGCTGCTTAAAGCTTAATTTACAGCAGTGCCCTCCTTTCACGTTCCAAGCAATGCTCCTAGCGTTGGCCAGTTCCTGCTGCCGGTGATCCGGCCAGCATGAACTCTGCCCTTGTCCCACCCCCATCGCGGCTGTCCCCGGGAAAGATCCCTGCATCCTGCCGGGAACCGCTCAGCAGGAACGGTTCACCTCCCCGCCCCCACCGCGTGGCGGTAAACCTCCGGTTACAGTTATTTAAAGGAACAGGCAATCAGTCACCATACTAAAATTTCCCTATTTCAAAGCAGGTCACCATGAGTGATATCACTCTGATGAGGATTACAGAGACAGAGAAAGACCGCATGCTGCGTGAAAGCCAGCAAACACCAGGGCCGTATGCTGCCATGCTTTGCCAGGCAATGATACCGGAGTACCTGCTGCTAGCCTGGCACAGAAAAGTTTCCTACCATGGAGGAGGCAATAAGGCCGCTCTCCCCAGGAACCTGGGGCTTTCACATTACCTCCAGGAGAGCTTCGTGGAGATGTCCCAGGAGGATTTCTACTCTATCCCCAGACATGTTAACAGACTTTTCCAGTAGCTGCGCTGGCAAGGACTAAAAAGTTAAGCGCCTAGGGCAAACTAATCATTAAAAACCCATTGCTAACATACCATGCCTATTCTATTCAAAATAAATGTTTAAAACACTTACCTACTGATCCTTCCCCTGATTCATGGTCCGGGTTACTGCCTTGGGAGGGTTGGTAGGGGATCTCCGTGAGGGTGATGAAGAGATCCTGGCTGTCTGGGAAATCAGCGTTGAAAGCGCTGTCGACTGCCTCGTCCTCCTCATCTCCTTCCTCATCTTCCCCGTCCGTGAACAGCTCTGAGGAAGTGGCCGTCGACAATACCCCATCGTCAGAGTCCACGGACAGTGGTGGGGTACTGGTGGCAGCTGCACCTAGAATGGAATGCAGTACCTCATAGAAACGGCATGTCTGGGGCTGGGATCCGGAGCGTCCATTTGACTCTTTGGTCTTCTGGTACACTTGTCTCAGCTCCTTGATTTTCACGTGGCACTGCGTTGCATCCCGGCTGTATCCTCTCTCTGCCATGGCTTTTGAGATCTTCTCGTAGATCTTCGCATTCCGTCTTTTCGATTGCAGCTCCGAAAGCACGGACTCATCACCCCACACAGCGATCAGATCCAAGACTTCCCGATCAGTCCATGCTGGGGCCCTCTTTCTATTCAGAGACTGCATGGTCATCTCTGCTGGAGAGCTCTGCATCGTTGCCAGTGCTGCTGAGCTCGCCACGATGTCCAGACAGGAAATGAGATTCAAACTGGCCAGACAGGAAAAGGAATTCAAATTCAAATTTTCCCGGGGCTTTTCCTGTGTGGCTGGTCAGAGCATCCGAGCTCGGACGGCTGTCCAAAGCGTCAACAGAGTGGTGCACTGGGGGATAGCTCCCGGAGCTATTAGCGTCGAATTCCGTCCACACTAACCCTAATTCAACATGGCCATGTTGAATTTAGCGCTACTCCCCTTGTCAGGGAGGAGTACAGAAATCGATTTAAAGAGACTTCTATGTCGAAATAAATAGCTTCGTTGTGTGTACGGATGCAGGGTTAATTCGAATTAACGCTGCTAAATTCGACATAACCTCCTAGTGTAGACCAGGCCTTTGGCAGCGGGTCCTTCAATGAAGGACCCACCGCCAAACAATGGAGCTGAAGTGCCGCTGATCGGCTTCTTTTTTCGGGGGAGGGTGAGCTTGGGGCAGCAGAAATCCTGGAGCCGGCCCTGGACATGATGCTGATAATGAGAGCAAGTTTACAATCTAAAGGCCTGCTCTTGCAAACATCTGCACACAGGAGTAACTTTATACATGTTACTAGTGCCAGTGAAGCCCTATGCTGCTGTCATAACTATAAATGGAAGGGGAACAGCCCTCCTGTGTACAGTACTATAAAATCCCTCCTGGCCAGAGTCTCCAAAATCCTTTTACTTGTCAAGGGTTAAGAAGCTCAGGTAACCTGGCTGACACCTGACCGAAAGGACCAATAAGGGGACAAGATACTTTCAAATCTTGGTGGGGGGAAGGCTTTTGTTTGTGCTCTTTGTTTTTGGGGGTTGTTCACTCTTGGGACTAAGAGGGACCAGACATCAATCCAGGCTCTCCAAATCTCTCTCTCATATTTCAAACTTGTAAGTAAACAGCCAGGCAAGGCGTTGTAGTTTTTATCTTTGTTTTCTCAACTTGTAAATGTAGAGTGTTTATCTCTGTTTGCTGTAACTTTGAACCTAAGGCTAGAGGGGGGTCCTCTGGGCTCTTTAAGTTTGATTACCCTGTAAAGTTATTTTCCATCCTGATTTTACAGCGATGATTTTTACCTTTTTCTTTAATTAAAAGCCTTCTTTTTAAGAACCTGATTGATTTTTCCTTGTTTTTAGATCCAAGGGGGTTGGATCTTGATCCACCAGGAGTTGGTGGGAGAAAGGAGGGGGGATGGTTAATTTCTCCTTGTTTTAAGATCCAAGGGGTTTGGATCTGTATTCACCAGGGAATTGGTGAAGAGTCTCTCAAGGCTACCCAGGGAAGGGAATTAGCATCTTGGGAGTGGTGGCAGCGGACCAGAGCTAAGCTGGTAGTTAAGCTTAGAAGTTTTCATGCAGGCCACCACATTTGTACCCTAAAGTTCAGAGTGGGGAAGCAGCCTTGACAGCTGCAGTAATGCTTTGCTTCTGAATTCTGTAGCATTGCCCTGAAGACTACTCATGTAAAGTTTCATACATGAGCAAGTGTATGCAGGCTCAGGGATTAATTTAAAACCAGGCATGGCATGAGCATAGCAAATAGAAAAGAATGGGGGAGAAAGAAAGCAATAGTAACAATAACATTCAGTAGCTAGATCTTTAGAGGATCTCCTGTCATTGCACAGAGCAGAGAATATGCTCTACTATAACATGATAATTTGTGATAAGCAAACCTGTATTTTATGAATACACCATTGGTTTTTATAATATGCTTTACAACTTTACAGAACCTTACTAGCTTCCAAAGTACAAAACGAATACCAATTATTTATTCTGAAACATAGAGAGCCAAATTTTGATTACCTTGTTGGCCCCCTATTGGCACTGGTAGGAGCGCTCCTATGTTCCAAATCACTCTGAAACCACATGTGCTCTTCATTTAAGGCCAGATCCTCAGCTGACACAAATTGGCATAGTTCCACTGAAATCAATGGCGTTGCACCAATTTACACCTGCTGAAGACGTGGGTCTTTATTTGTAATTAAAATAGGGAGAATACACCTATTTTGGGTACAAAACAATAGTTCTTGCATGAATTTGTCTTACACTGCATTTCCATTACTTCTGTTCTCTTCAGCATAACGAGCTGAGGTCTTTCAAGGCAATACTTCCTATGAAAAAATCTGCAGCCTTGTCAATTATATTTGATTGTTTTCCCTCTTTCGTCAACTGCCACAATTACTCATTATAGTTATGCACATATCAGCATTTTTCTTAAGAACATTTTCTCCACAGTTGAATAACTACAAAATAACCCAGCTCTCTACCACATGCACCCATCTCCGGTCCCACTCCATTAAGAGAGCAAACATACATTTATCAAAACAGGACATGAGACGTTCATCAGCTATCTCCTAGCAGCCGCACTTGATGAAATACCAAATCATACAGTCCTCAGTTCAGTATCTGTTTGCTTTGCCAAAGGTAGTTTATTTTAACATTAGAGAACAAAAGAAAACTCTTATTAAATAAATTCAATCTGGAACTGAAACAGAAAAGGTAAGAGGCAGCTGTATTTCAAAATAGAAAAGCAAAAGTTCAGATCATTTTTATTGCTAATGACACAGTCTGACATCACTGTAAGTGGGGAAAAGATTTTGGGTTCAGAAAACAAAAATATAGGAAACAGCTTCCATGACCCACATGGAAAAACTAATTTCCCCTCTGTAATAGTATCTGATTATCATAACGTCCTTCAGATTTGAGGAAAGAGAAAACAACATACTGCATATGATCAAAACATGCTAGTCACTTTGGAGAATAAAAATATGAGAGCTACTGAAGAACAGATGCCCATAATGTTCCAGTAGATTGTACGATGAAGAAAGCTTTCAGCATTATTTATAACCAGTCGCTTTCAATTTATATCTTCCCTTCTGTCCCAACCCTGACCTCCCACACAAGAGGTCACCACAGATCAGACTGAGTTACAGAAAAATGAAAAAATCATTGGAGAAGTATATTCATAAATAAAATAATTTCTGTGGCTAGAGTTTAGGATAGGGAGATTGAAATTACAGTTTGTTTATGCAAGTCACTGAAATGGAGAGGTGGTTTTCCTCTTAATTTGGAAACATAGGACTTGATTGAAAGCCTACCAAAGTCAAAGAGAGTTTATTGACTTCAATGAGCACTGGATCAGGCCCATGCCAACAACATAGGATAGCTGCCAAAGGTCACTGTCTTGGATCACTTACTTTCAGGTTTGAAATGCATCCTATGTTTGTGCGGCTGTATATGAAGGGCACAGTTTCCAGACATCTTCTGGAAGTAAAATCGAAATGCACTGGCTAGCATAGTAGCATACATGAGAACAGTTTATGCATCATTTCACAAAACAGAGGGTACAATGAGGCAATGTTCTCATTGTGTACCTTGTGATTACCCTTTGGGGGAAATCAAAGCTAAAACCAGCAAACTAAATCTAGTTACTGTGGATATAGACAAGGACAAGAAAATGCAATAAATGCTGGCCTTTCCCTCAAGGTGCTACTGTTGAAAGTTGATGGCCAAACAGCCACAGCATGCTATGCTATCTGCCTTCAGGAAACCCATGTGAATGCCCCTATCGCCAGTTGTCTTATAATCTCTGGTTTCAACCTCAAATTACAGTTTGCATGAAAAATATGTAATATCCAATATAGTTGATGTGGAGAGTCTACCATCTACATCTGACTACTGTGGCATCATAAGAATTGGTCAGTTTAAAGTGGCTAATGTCTACAACATCCATAATTAATTATAGCCTGCTTCAGCTCTACCATCACTCCAGCATCCTGCCATCTCTATTCTGGAGATGTCAATAGCCACCTCACCACATGGGGCTACACAGAATCTGATCAAAGTGGGATAGACCTTGCAAACTGGGTTGCCCTCAATGAACTCCACCTTCTTCATGACCATAAGCAACCAGCAACTTTTCACTCTGCCTACTGGAACCAAGGATCCTCCCCTGACCTCAGGTGGATCATATCTGCTGGAAATCACCCTCTACCAACCACCTGCAGGGTCCTGGAAAATCCCACACACACACACAACCAAATTTGCCCCATCCTCATCCAAATAGGGGTTACCATACCTAACCTGACCACTACCACCAGGCTACATTGGAACTACAAAAAGGCAAATGGGGACAATTACACTAAGATCACTGACCAATATATAGTCTGTGTCCCTCATAACATCTCAATAGATGAAACACATTCAGAGTTTACCAAAACATATCTCCTTAGCTTTCTGCCATAGCTTTACCAAAGACAAATCAAATCACTCTTTAGCAGCTAGCTATTGCCTAATATCACTCCTGAGTTGTAGCTACAAACTCCTGGACTGAATGATCCTATAGAGAATTAAACCCATGACAGAACAACTTTTGATCAGCGATCAGGCCAGTTTCCAACCAAATCGAAGTATGTGTGATCAAGGGTTAGCATTTATTACATATACTGAGAATGGATTTCAAAAGAAGAAGAAAATTGGAGCTGTCTTTTTTAGACTTATTGCAGCCTATAATACCTCTGGCACATTGGTCTGCTGTACAAGATGTCAAGAGTTTTTCCGAGATAGGTTGTCATGGCAACTGGGCTGATGCTCAGAGGTAAACTTTTCAGGTGGCTCTGAGCCACAAAACCAGCAACTGGAAATTCCAGAAGAATGGACTCCCACAAGGTTCAGTGCTGGCACCAACTTTATTTAATGTATTCACAATCTACCAAACATCATCTCCCGGCAGTTTCGGCTCCTGCCGCATCTGCTGGAACTAACCTCATCCTTTGTTGGGGCCATCAGAGACTCCTCCTCCCTCTGCTGGATTTTCAGATCCCACCCTGGGTTTGCAGAGCTGCAAAAGTCAGAAAAAACAGCCCAAAATGGCAAGCCTTTCAAGTGAAGATACAAGGTATCTGGCCGTGGAGAAATCAGGCCTCAGCAGCTTAGCTGAATGGAGTTTTGCTGGAATTTGAGAGTACCTTGTAGAGATTTTGTGTTGTTGTAAGCAGAAAGCTGGAGATGGAGATGCTGGTTTGCAGTATCCTAGTCCAATTTCTTATTGATCGTCTTCATCCCTTTTTCAAGGATGCATCCATGGCAAGCGAGAATCCTTCCTTCTGCCAAATTCTTTTAAGAGGGTTAAATACTGTAACAAGGGGGAGATGTCAGGCAAGACAGAGAATAATCCATTCAGTCATCAGCAAATGTATTTGGGAATGATTAGGGGATGCAAGTTGGATTTCTACTGCTTGGGGTAGAACCATCACAAATGTCATGGGAAGGGGGAGAAAGGGATAAACAGATCAAAGGTTACTAGAGAAGGGTCGGTATTGGAGCACTTGTTCTGAACTACTCTGGAGTTTTTCAGCAGCCCAAATCTAAATAGGAATCTCATGACTAGGACCTTGAGTCCTTAGAATAATTAGTCCCTGCACTGACACCTCCTGGCACCGGACTGTCAGAACAGCAGAGTAACCTTCTGCCTTGCTTTCTGCAGTTCATCATTCTCACCTGCCTGTTAAATGTATATGAACATGATGGTGGGTAATGATAATAGTTAAGAGTAAAAAAGAATAAGTAGATTTGGAGGGCTCAGCTCTCAAACCTCCACTTGCAACCCCACAAACAAACACACCTCAAAAGTTTAGTTTCTGAGTCATTATCTTTCTCTTTTAAATACATTGTATGATTAGAGTGTGTTCAGCTATGGAAAGGATATCATTCACTAGGAGCCTTTCATCACAGTCACTTTTACTGATTTGATTTGCTCTCCCTTGTTATCTGTTAATAAAAGGAAGATTTAAATTAATACTTGGCCAGGTCACTGTAAGCATTTCCTCAGCCCAGTGCTGAGAAGCCTATTTTAGAAGCATACCCAGGGTATGAGGAAAAAATGCCATGCATATCAAAAAACATGCCAAGCAGGTTATCATCTGGCAGCTCTGGTCTGTAGATCTAAAAACCTTAAGAGGCATTCCCTTTTCTTGTGAGGTTTTCATAAAGTACCAGTGGCCAGCGTCATTAATCTTCATCTTCTGTTCTCGACCTTGAGGAGCTTTCATAAAAGCTTAAAAGCAAATGAAAAGTGTTTCGTTCTACAACAAGAGACAGCGTCTCGGTTGTCTGCTAAGCACTTAGATAACAAACCAATAGGAAGCACTGCACACTTAATTTACCCTGCCTTTTAAAAGTGAAATGTTAACCCTTCAACAATTTTTAAATGCATGACCTTAAGCACTCAGTAAACAACATTGGCCTACAGTTATAAAATGCTGTCTTCAGACAGTACTATTCTGCAATCTATTTGTTTTGATCAATGAAAGTGATCTGTGCAGGTACTTCTGTTTTTGACACCACATTTAGCACTTTAAAGCTATGTGCCTCCATTCAGCATGTTCACGGAGGCACAGAAAAAGGTGTCTATAAAGACAAACCGATGCATCTTTTTTCTTTCAATAGCTATTGATGAACTTGATGAAATAAAGTGTTTCAGTGAGCATGAGACTCCTTTGGCACTGACTGTCTCACCACAATGGCAAATGGCAACAAGATAAAATGGAAGGACTAAGGGGCAAACATGTGGTGTAGTGGACTATTGCACTCACTTTTCCAGAACAGAGAGAAATCCTAGTCTGCAGGTGAATATAAATTTTGCTGCTCTTAGGGCGTGTCTACACTATAGTGGCGCAGCTTCGGCATTGCAGCTATGCCATTATAGCACAATAGTGTAGGCACATCCTACAATGAGGAGAAGGGTTTTTCCCGTCACTGTAGGCAATCCACCTCCGAGTGAAAGTACTAGTCTGATAGAATAATTCTTCCATCAAGCTAGCCCTGTCTACACAGGGGGTTAGGATGGTGTAGCTACGGTACTCTGGGATGTGAATTTTTCATATCCTGAATGTCATAGCTATGTCAGCCTAACTTTTAAGTGTAGACCAGGTTTTAGACGCGTATGGATATTTAACAACATCATAACTGCCATGCTAAGGACCTGGGTTCTATTCCCATCTCTGCCAGTTGTGATGTGCATCCTCTCATTTAACTTATTTGTAAAATGGGAGCAGGGGGAAGCAGAAACTAGAGCTGACTTCCAGGATAAGGTATGAGGCCTTATTCAGAAATAAAGGATGTGAAGTGCACAGGCAGAACAACAGTCAGTGGAAGGGATACCAAAATTCCTGGTATCCTGGTTGCCACCTCAGTGCATGCTCCTTAGACTTACATGGTATTGGTGGAAGGAGAATATTTTCTGGCAAGAGGTGTGTGAATACTCAGGTTTGCAAAATTGATCTTCCGTGAGCATTTGTATGGTGAAATTCAAATATTTGAACATTCATGGAGAATACACAAGGGGCACAACCCTGATTTGATCATGAATCTCACAATATTTGGGTTAAAAAAAAAAGTGTTTTCAACATATTCTGATTTCTGCCTTCAATCTTGTGAAGTTTTGCCATTATCAAAATGGCGACTATTTCCAATGATTATCAGTAGAACTGAAGCCACAACCAGCAATGTCTCTTCAACAGTTGTAGATGAAAGCAAGGCTGTGCCCAGCAAGGACTTATGCCATCTCCCATTGTTTCTGAAGCCAGACTGCCTGCAGGGAAGATGTTAGCCTCTGAGTCACCATGTATGGGATAAGGATAGGACAGGAGAATGTGGAGGTTCTGGAAATGAGATTCCGGGTGCATCAGGCAGATAGTATGTTAAGGAACAGGACATAAAAGGATGAGGTGTTAGGGGACAAGGGGTGCAGGAGGCAGACTGAGGTTGTGCAAGGAATAGGTGTTGCAAAGCAGGAGAATGTGATAAAGAGTAAACTGAGAGGAGGAGGAGGAGGAGGAGAGAAAGAAATGTGGGAGGGCTGAGTGAATGTAGGGGTGGGTAGTGAACAGGAGGTTATGGGGTGAGGAGAATTTAGAGGGAGGGTCCAGGAAAGGAGAAGCATCCCTGCAGTTAGTGAATAAGGAGGCCAGGGTTTGTGTGTATGTATATTTAAGACTGAATTTGGATGACCCCACACAAACTGGCAGTGGGCAGATTCTCCCCACAGGTGAAACAAATAAAACAAAACCAGAAATATAGAGTTTTGAGGGGTTCTTTATTCTCATAATTTTGGGGGATCAGACCGGATTTTTGAACAGCTAGAGGTTGGCAATATCATGTGCTTAACTGCTCTGCTGGATCCTTGTAGCAGCAAAACCCCATCAGCTTGCTAGATGGTCTAATGCTCCTTTAATGCAGTCTTGTTAAATTCTACTTACCTAGTGTATTTTTAGCTAAGGCAGTGAAATATCCATTTTCTTCAAAACCACAGTCATCCTGATCTTAGCAGGCAAATAGGTTTTGTGCCTGGGCTGGTAAATTTTCTGCATAATTGTGCAATGGTTTCTTAATGCCTTAGAGGAAAGGAGAATTGTCCCATTCAGCCAGGAGGATGCAGCTGCTGCTCAGCGAATGACACACAGATGTCACTCAGATGTCAATAGAGACTCCGCTAGAGCTTTAACACAGAACTTGTCAGGCAGCTTCTTACTGTCTGAGTGCAAAAGCCAAGCATTTTGCTGACTCACGGGGCATCAGTAACTTTTCTGCCAAGGCGGCATGTCACTGTGAGCTGAAAACATCTAGGACTCCCTGCAACAGGAAACTCTGGGATCTCCCTCCACTGCTGGAATTTAAACTGGCTGGCAATCACATTTCATTTCCTTTTATGGACAGCCTTGTCAAAACTACCTCTCTGCAGTGCAGTCTCAGCTAAGAATCTGTGCCTCGTTTTCTATAATGAACTTTGGTATGCTTAGAAATAAGTGAGAACTTTAATAGGTGCATCACGTCAAGACTTTTTAAGGGTGAATAAAGCTCTGTGCTAGGTCTGCCTCCCCCCCGAGAAGATTTAATACAAGCCATCTTCCCATCTTCTCTAGCATCAGCATTGCACCTATGGTCTGGCTCTGTGCTGGGTCTCCAGGAAGCACGAAAGAGAATGTGCCTCAAAAGAGAAAGGGGGTGGGAAAAGGGCAAAAGTTGCCTGGGCTGCAACAGCTTACACAAGGGAACAGGCAGACCACTGAGCAACCCCAGGATGTGGAGAGTCCAAAGATGGCTTTCCCCTTCTTTCCTACTCCATCTTTGTCCTTAATTCAGGAACAGAGCACTGAGGGTGAAAACCTGGCTCCACTGAAGTCAATGGGAGTTTGCCATTCACTTTAATGGGGCCAGGATTTTACATTAAGAATCAGTCCGGTATGCTCACTATGCAGAGATGTAATTGACTCTTCTAGGCACAAGGCAGCAGACTAAATTCTAAATACTCAGCAGCCTTTAATTTTTTAGCAAGTGGTCAGGAGTCAGTTTTGTCAGGAGAGAGAGGGCAGCCATTTGGTGGTGGTAGTTTAAACACACAACCTGCAAGGGCACCCAGCTCATTTTGAGTCTGTTCTGGCTTCTAGAAATACCTAGTTCAGAGCAGATGTGCTCCGACATTTATATACAGGTGTGACAAAGCACACTTCCCATACTCTTGTACAGCTGCGAAACACGGACACTACGCCACGCAGACTGGATAACGTTGGAGGCTTTCCACACAAAATGTCAACGTCGTATATTGGATATAAAGTGGAATGACTTCATCTGTAATGCAGATGTTTATGGTCATTTGGGTCTATAGACTACTGGGGCCATTGTCCGCAGGTGGTGCCTTATGCTTTTCGGCCATGTCGCAAAGATGCCACAAGACATTCCAGTGAACACCGTTCTCCGGGTGGCTTGTAACATCCGGTATAAAATTCCACCAACTGAGGTGTAGAGGCGGCCCAGAGGCAGACCTCCCCCCCCCGCATTAAATGGGTTCATCAAGCATGTTCCGATGTTGGACGCTCAGGCTGTCAACCCCTTGTGGCTGCGCAGGAACGGAACAAATGGCAAATGATCGCTATGGCCAACTGTCTGGCTACGTGTTGAAGAGAGAGACAGAGTGACAAACCAGGAATTTTCTGTAATATTTTTATGACTTCTATGCACTGTGGTGATTTACTTGACTAGGGATTACTACCTGGTGGGTGCAGAAGGGTTAAAATGCTCTTTGGGCAAAGCAGGAGTCATGAGAAATCTGTTGTGAAGTTGCACTCCATACATTTTATGGAAATATGCTTATGAGTGTAAATATGATGTAACTGGAATATGCTTCATGCAAAAGGTCTCTTGTAAGGTATCACTATAAAGCTTATAATCTACTGAGTGTGTCCATCCTATTTGTCTGAATGTATCATTCTCATATCTGAAGCTAGAAATATGAAGTATTACTCTGAAGTCCTATCGTAATTATGCAAAGTGTGGGCCATTAATCATGGTTTAGAATCTTGATGGCTCCCATTGACCAGGACAGTTGGTTGTAAATGGCTCTGTTTAATTGTAAGCCTTCCCGTGTTCCTGTGAGTCAGGCCGGAAAGAATGGAGGCTTGGGGTCTCACAGGGCATGTGACCATGTCACCTGGTACTGGAATCCATCTTAAACCTGGTGCTTTTCAATTTAGAAGGAGGGGTGAGGACCCAGAGAGACAAAAGATTCCCACCTTGTTCCAAAGTCATAAAAGGGGGTGGAACAGAACAAAGGAGGCTGCAGTCATGAGAAATCCCCTAGTTACCACCTGAGCTGGAACTAACAAGAATTGTACCAGGGGAAAGGATCGGACCCAGACTAGCAAGGAGTCTAGTCTGTGAAAGAAGCTTATTGGAACATCTCTGAGGGTGTGATTTACCTGTATTCAGTTTCTTAAATGTATTAGGCTTAGACTTGCGTGTTTTGTTTTATTTTGCTTGGTAGCTTACTTTGTTCTGTATGTTATTACTTGAAACCACTTAAATCCTACTTTTTATACTTAATAAAATCACTTTTGTTTATAAATAAACACATAGTAAGTGATTAATACCTGGGGGAGCAAACAGCTGTGCATATCTCTGTTATAGAGGGCAGACAATTCATGAGTTTACCCTGTATAAGCTTTATACAGAGTAAAACGGATTTGGAGTTTGGATCCCATTGGGAGCTGGGTGTCTAGGTGCTGGAGACAGGAATACCTGCTGAGTGGTTTTCAGTTAAAGCCTTCAGCTTTCGGGACAGACCCTGGATCTGTGTTGCAGTGGAGTAGCATGTATGGCTCAACAAGACAGGGTTCTCGGGTCCCAAGCTGGCAGGGAAAATGGACTGAGAGGTAGTTTCAGCACATCAGGTGACAATCCCAAAGGGATCTCTATGACCAAACTCATCACATCTGTAGTGATTTGGAGTGGTATGGAAAGGTCATTAAGGAATGGATGAAACCAACCCATATCAATGGAAGATCTGGAAAGACAATGGGGAATTCTACTGACTGGGACAGTCACACCCTAGTAACCAACAGCCAAGAGGAAGGAGATTCTCTCACACACACCTCCCTGCAGGGAAGCAGAGCCAAGGCCTGAGCTGGAGAACAAAGGTGACTATGTTAAGAACTGGTCTTTGTGGGGAGACAACAACTCATACCTGGGACTGAGAGACAAAGAGACAGAAAAGAAACCAAGATGGGTCCTAGAGCAGCATGGCTCAATGGAGCCCTGGCTTTAGGCAGTATGGAGTATGTCTTAACCTTTGCTTATCTATGCTAATCCAGGAGTGCTGGAACCTCAGTAGAAGCGGGGACCTATGAGGCCCCACCCCTGCTTCTCCTCTTCCCTGAGGCCCCGCCCCCCTCTGAGGGGTGGGGACACTGGCCAGGGGCTGCTCTCGGGCACCCTGGCCCATCGGCCCAAGATAGATGGCGGGTCTGGGACTCCCCACAGTGGCCTGGGCTCCCTGGAGAGTTCTTACCATGGCCCAGCTCCGGCATCTGGCCTGATTGGAGGTGGGGCCTCAGGGAGAAGAGGAGGAGCCAGGGGTCATCCTCATGGAAAGCGGGTGCTAAGGCCCACAACAGCTTCCCCTCCCCACCCGATCATCAGCTTCCCCACTGCAGAGTGCAGCCCTTGCCTGCACTGCTCCATGCCTGCCCAAAGCTTGCAGTTTGGGGCCAACAAAAGGTGGGGACATGGCCCCCTTGGCCTCCCCCCAGTTCCAGTGTTCCTGTGCTAACCTAAGGACTTTCAGATTCTGTAGGCCAGGTGACTAATAAATTGTGACCTTATTTTGAAAAGTCTGCCTGGTGTCACTACAAATACTTGCTGAGGTATGTTGATCCTTGATAAGGGTGAAAGCCTCTGAACTGGAGTCTATCTCGGTTGGACCTGCTGAGCAGAGCTCACAGCGAGAAGCAGGAGTTCAGAGGTTCAGTTTCGGAGGTGTTGAGACCACCTGGTTTACCCTTAAGGAGAACTGGGACCCCTGAGAGGTGGTCTGGCACACTAAAGAGTTACCTCCAATCCAAGGGACTGTTTAAAAGCTGTGGCGTAGCACAGCAGCTGTGGATCTGTGCTAGTTATTAACATAATCACACCGTAACAGGGTACAGACTCACCCCTGCGGCGCCTCCTGACGGTCATCCTGGGAATTAGCTCTTCGACCCAGGAGCACCCTCTGCAGGCCAATGTCCCGCTTCCCACTGGGTCCTGAGTCCCTCTAGGACCCCAGTACCCCTTTCAGACCAGGGTGCTGTCCCCTGCAGTACCCCACAGTCTCCCTGGGTCTACCCTCCCCAGGGAACCCCCAACCCTCTATCCCCACCTCACCTCACCTCAGTATAAGGCTACTGCCAGTCACCAACTAGCCCCCACTCCCTGGGGCAGATTGCAGTATAAGCCACTCATCACAGGCAAGGAGGGGTTTGGACCTGCTGCCTCAGCCTAACCTTGGGCTGTCCCCTGAAACCCCAGTACCTATTTGGCCTTGTACTAAGCCACAGCCTGGGAGTTTCCAGGCCAGAGCTCCCCAGGCCTTCCCCAAGCCCTGCTCCACTCCAGGTACCTTATCTAGCAGCCAGGCCCATCTCCCTCCACAGCTAGAGGAGACTGTCAACTCCTGGCTTCACTGGCCTTTATAGGGCAAGCTGGACCCTGATTGGGGCATGGCCCCCAGATGAGGCTGCTTCCCCCAATCAGCCCAGCTTTTCCCCTGCCACAGCCCTCTCCCAGGGCTGTTTTTAACCCTTTCAGGCCAGGAGCGGGTAACCACCCAGCTACACAAACACATACTACTAACATCTATTTTAAAGGCAAATCCTACTATACAGTGGTCTTTACTACCTAATGCTGTAAATTGAATCTGAACACCAATTTACATCTTATTTTTGCCAAGCCACTTTCAGACATCACCAATTTCATTCCCACTCCTATTCTGTTCCATTAAGAGAATATTAAAGCATGTGTCTATGCTTATAGAAACATACATAAATCACATGGTTTTACAATGCATCATAGGAATAATGCCACTGCAGCCCTAATGCTTCAGGGGGACTTTGAAAAGAGGCGACCACACTGCAGTCAGCCATGTATTTGTAATGTGATATTCATGGCTCATACAGAATGTGGTAATGGTAAGAAAAATCCATTTTGCAAGAACTTTAAAAGTTATGGGAAGAAGAGATGCAAGTGAGCTCTGAGAATATTTTCTGATGGATGAAAATGATACCAGCACAATAAGCTGTGGTGAATATGAGAACATGTTAAAAGAAACCAGCAGCCATTTCTCTCAGCCCAGCGCTGTAAGAGTTTGCAAGACAGGAGGCAATTCTCACCCTAAATTGTGAAGTGTATTTTTTTCTCTCCTTATTTTTTTCAAAAATGCTTATAACTCGAGCCTATGACAGGCAGCCATGTTAATGAAAAGTGATTTAACTGGTGGCTGGAAATCGTAATTAATGCCCCTTTAAAATCTATTCTTGATCACTACTGATGACCACTAGTGTTTCTTGTTCTTACAGTACCTTGTAATTTTCTAGGGCCAAATTCTACTCACTGCTACCAGTATAAACCAATGCAGTCAGTCAATCTGCAGTCAATTACACCCATATCATAAAGAGCAGAATCTGGCCTTTCGGCCTTTTGGTGGTAGCACTGAATTAGCTTGCTTTTGGAGGTGACAATAGACATGTCTGTTTGCAGTGGAAATTTAATCCTGTAATATTTGCAGGGCAAAGCAGCTGGAAAGATGCCCTCAAAGATGCCATTGGGCACCTTAGTGTAGGGGAACCCCAGATGGCAGAAAATGAGAATACCCAGCTCTCCATCACCTACTCCTTCCTTCCTAGCAATAGGGAATGTTTTACAGAGATGGGGCAGGGATGTCAGGTAGTGTTGCTATGCGGGACCAGAGAACAACAGGTTGCAGCTGATTCTTGTCAGAGTATTGGCCCAGCAACCAATATAAGTCAATCAGGAAAGCCAATCTGTGAATACCTGGAGGATGAAGGGGTAATCACTAGCAGCCAGCACAGATTTACCACGAACAAAACATGCCAAAACAGCTTGATTTCCTTCTTCGACAGGGTAACTGGTTTGATGGATAGGTGGAATGTGGTGGATATAATATACCTGGACTTCAGCAAAGCTTTTAACAAAGTCCCATATGACATTCTGATAAGTAAGCTGGAGAAATGTGGGCTTGGCAGAACTACCATTAAGTGGATACATTATTGGTTAAACAACCACAAACAAAGAGTAATGGGGTTCTACAGGGATCTGTTCAGGATCTGTGGTTTACCATCAATACTATGACCTAGATATAGGAATAGAGAACCTACGGATCAAATCTGCAGCTGACATAAAGCTGGGGGAGGTTGCCAACACTTTGGAGGATAGAACTAAAATTCAGAGGGATCTTGATAAATTGGAGAACTGGGATATAAACAACAAAATGAAATTCAAGAAAGACAACTGTAAGGTGCTACGCTTAGGGAAGGAGCAAATGCACAAATACAGATTGGGAGATGACTGACTTGGCGGCAGCACTGCTGAGAAGGATTTGGGACTTGTGGTGGATCACAACCTCAACATGAGTCAGCAATGTGATGCCATTGCAAAAAAAAAGTCAATGCAATTTTAGGTTGCATTAACAGAGTCATAGCATGCAAGTCATGGGAGGTGATAGTATCGCTCTGCTTGGAATTGGTTAGGCCTCAGCTGGAGTACGGTGTCCAATTTTGGTCACTAATGTATAGAAAGGATGTAGAGAGTGAGTGAAAAGGATCCAGAAGTGAGTGACAAAGATAATCAAAGTGATGGAATGGAAGCCATATGAGTAAAGTCTGAAGGAACTGGGGGGAGGGATAGCTCAGTGGTTTGAGCATTGGCCTGCTAAACCCCCAGGGTTGTGAATTCAACCCTTGAGGGGGCCATTTAGGGAACTGAGGTAAAAATGTGTCTGGGGATTGATCCTGCTTTGAGCAGGGGGTTGGACTAGATGATCTCCTGACATCCCTTCCAACCCTCATAGTCTATGAAATCTATGAACTGAGTATGTTTAGTTTAGAAAAGAGGAGATTAAGGGGGGACATGATAGCTGTCTTCAAATAATTGAAAGGCTGCCATTAGAAAGATGGAAAAAAGTTGTTCTCTCTTGCCACAGAGGGCAGGACAAGAGGCAATAAGTTCAAACTACAGCAAAGCAGATTTAGGTTAAGTCTCAGGAAAAACTTCTTAACTGTAAGAACAGCAGGACAATGGAACAGATGCCTAGGGAGGTTGTGGACGTTCCTTCACTGGAGGTTTTCAAAAGGAGGCTGGATAGCCAACTGTCTTGCATGATTTAGCCACCACAAATCCTGCATTTTGGCAAGTTGTTAGACTAGATCGGGGCTTCTCAACCTTTTTCTTTCTGAGGCCCCACACGACATGTTATAAAAACTCCACGGCCCACCAGTGCCACAACACTGTTTTTCTGCATATAAAAGCCAGGGCCAGCATTAGGAGGTAGTAAGCAGGGCAATTGTCCAGGACCCCACGCCACATGGGGCCCCGAAAAGCTATGTTGCTCAGGCTTCGACTTCAGCCCCAGGTGGCAGGCCTCAGAGCCCCAGGGCTTCAACCCCTCACAGCAGGGCTTGAACTTCCTGCTGTGAGCCCCAGCAAGTCTAAAACTGGCCCTGCTCACGGCCCCCCAGGAGGCCCTGGACCTTTGGTTGAGAACCACTGGACTAGACGACCCTTGTGGTCCCGTCTAACCCTATGATTCTATGAAAGTTAAAGCTGTTAAAGGATTCAGACCCATCTTCCCCCATGATCAAGGAAGGCAAAACAATGACTTAGCATCACCTTTGTCTCTTTCCTACCCTGCAAATCAGTGCCAGGCATGAGCTTGGCCCATCTCAGGATTAAGCCCTTATAAGCTATATATAGCTGGTGACATCCTTGTCTTTCACTGGTATAAATAAGCAGTAACTCCACTCAAAGGAACCACACTGGCATAAAACTGGTAAATGAGATCAGAACTGGGTCCGCTGTATATCACATATTCTCACCGTGCATACACCAGTCAATGTTACATTATCTCTCAGCTCCTGAATAACCACAGTTGGAAAAAATCTCCCTACTGCCTATCTCATGTGATGAATATTATGTGCAGTGCATAATTTCTTTCACATTTGATGTATACAGTGTCCACTGGCACACAGTTAAGAGTGGCTCAGTTGTAGATTGTCATTCATGGGTGGCAAAAGCAAAGAGGAGCTAGCAGTCAGTGAGGTAAGAATAAAGTGCTCTTTTCCTTGACTTCAACAGGGACCAAACTGGGCCTTCATGGCTAAATGCTGTTCCTGGGAATCCATATGGGCCAGTGAGAGCCCCATGATCAGTTTCAAAGCCTAAGGTCGGAAGTGAAGGCACATTATCTCTGACCTTGTACAAGGGGATTTAGCAACCTCTCTGTATGCCACAGGGAATCTCAGCTCTCCACAACAGCATCTGCAATGTGCAGAAACACAAAGGCACAGAAGCCTGCACAGAGTACAACAGCCCATGCCTGGCACTCTTCCCCATGACCTGTACTACTAGCTGTAGCCATTTGCACAGGCCCAGTGGGGTGGATTCCATCCCTCAGCTATTTTGCATGGCGTCTAAGCCCTTTTACAGGGACTTGACTCTATATCCAGGATTTAGCCCTTGTTTGATGTTGCTGTGCTACATTTCAGTCCACAAATTAAACCTAACACCAAGACAGATTATAAAGATTACTCAGATCTCATTTAGGCACTTAAATGATACAGCCAGACTTTCAGAGAAGCTCAACATTCAGCAGTTCCAACAAGGTGCCTAAATGGGAGCTGAGCTCTATTGAAAAGGTGGACAGTATTGCAAGGAAGTCTTTTTGTTTCTTTGTCCTTTTACCAAGCTAAGCCACAGACAACTGCATTACAACATGGTTATAACTTTAAAGAATGAAAGGTAATTCAGAGTTCAAACTGAAATGTACAACCAATGTTCTCCAACACGTAGGCACAGCACATCACCTACTTCACTTGCCCAAAGTGCCTTGGCATTGGGAGAATAAACAGGACATATCTCCCTCCACACCATATGTCAGCGTCAGTTTGTGACTGCACTTCATCAGTTGACAGAACTGAATGCCAACCTAAATTAAAACTTTGTATGCATAGGGACAGTACCATATTCATGTGTACTTTACAAGGCTATGTAGGATAATGAGTTGCCATGGTAAAGTTGTGGTGATGACAGGTTACATGACGTCAAACTCAACAATAAGGTTTCAGCAGAATGAAAAAATGTATCGGAAAAAATATTAAGCAGATTCTTGGAACGAATTAAGCTCTTTATATGTAATGAATAGAAAAATTGTACCACCTGCCTTACTTTTCCTTGGTCAATGTATCCAGACCAGATTGGGCTCTTCTAAACATCTGGCCATTTGTTCTGATTTATGTGCTCAGAAAACTGAAACTAATTGAGCAAGTCATTTTCATTTCATGCAGGTAATTTATAAAATTTCCTATAATCAAAGCCCTACTTGAATCGTGGGATGATTGTCAAATAATTGTGGCTGAGTTGCAGACAAGACATGGAAAATCATGGAAAAGTAATAATGAAACTTTATTAATTACTGTAATTTGGAAAAGCCAGAGAAGACCTATTTGTTCAAGAAAAATTTGCTGGAACAATATAAGCACTCAAGTATTATGTTATGCCCATTAAATTTTTTGATAACCAAACATTTTGCTGTAAACATATTATGGTCATTAATGTTCAGGGCTGACAAGCAGGCAACCCAGCTACCAGGGCCTTACCTATAATGGATTTGTGAATAAGTTTTTCCCTGATAAAAAGAAGAGCTGTTTGTTGTAAGTAAAATGTTTCAGCCATGCTGCCAATAAGACTTACTGATCATCAGCTCTCAGTTTTTGTCATCCAACAAACAAAAATCTTCCTATCACTTTACAACACTTCACATGTCTTTTAAGGCTTCCTGCAAAACCCATTTATCTTCCTGGGCTTTTAGGGCCTGATGCAAAGTTAGTGAAGTCAATGGAAAGACTCACCTTGACTTCAATGGACTTTAGATCAGTCTGTAAGGGAAGAACCAATGAAGAGGGCTAGAGTTTGGTGGTAAAATGGGCTATCGTATGGCTCCGGTTATTATTTTCCAGATAGCAATTTTTAGTGCTTGGGAGTATAAGGCTACTGGTTGCAGTGTTTTAGATTGTTTTTTAAATAGGTCATATCTACCTAGTGCTCTGAATAGGCATTGTTCTGTACATATAGCTGTTATGGATATAAATGATAGTAAATAAATATTCATGAATTCTTATTTTTGCATTATTTGCCTAGCTCTAGTCATGACTATATTAATGGCATACAAGACATTTCAGGAAATGAAAATGTTCACTGTTCCAAATATTAAGGAAGGCAGACATTGCTGAAATGTTGTAAGTCATTTAAACCACAATATAAAAATCGCTTGAAAATACATTTAGGATTTAACAACACTTTTGAAGAGGGAGCAACATGACATCTATGTTAGATCTAGGTTTACAGATGTTAGATCGGTTTATTTAACGAGGCCTCTAATATGTTCTCAGCATCATGGCAATGGTTAATTTATACAAGTAATAAATTAACAAGGATGTGTGGGCTGTAAAGTGTTAGCATTTAAACTTGCCAATTGTCTTAGGTAACTAAGTAAGTATTTGCAGCATTCAGGGTATTTCCTATAGTAAATATAGAGGAGTTCAAGAAATATTGCAGATACTGAGATTACCCTATATGTTTATTTTAGGTTAAACTGGCAGGGTTTTGAGGGTTGTGGCTGTATGTTCTCCTTACATGTGATAAGCTACATTGAGTGCTTGTAGACCAAGTACCTTGAAATTTGGAGCATTTTGTCCTAATTTTTCAGAAGTGACCAGAATTGAATTTTCAGAAAATCTTGAATACCCAAACACTGTTAATCAGGCCCTTTTAAGATGTTTCATTGGTGCACCTAAAATCATTAGTCAATAAGGGCCAAATCCTCAAAGATATTTAGGTGCATAACTCCCTTAGACCTTGGCTACACTCGTGAATTCACAGCGCTGCCGTGGCAGCGCTGTGAAGCATGAGTGTAGTCGCAGCGCTGTATGTACTCCACCTCTCCGAGGGGAGTAGCTTGCAGCGCTGCAGGCTCCGATCACACTGGCGCTTTACAGCGCAGCACTCGCTGCGCTCGGGGGGAGTGTTTTCACACCCCTGAGCGCAGCAAGTCGCAGCGCTGTACAGCGCCAGCGTAGCCAAGGCCTTAGAAATCCATGGGAGTGAGTTAAATACCTAAATACCTCTGGGAATCTGGGCTTAGAGCTAGTTGAAAAATTTCCCATGGAACAGTTTTCCATCAGAAAATGTAGTTCAGTCGGAATTGAAATATTTTTGCAGGAGTGTATTGATTTCAATGAAATTTTCAATGGGGAAAAAATCAAAATGAATCATTTTGACTCTGTTTAGGTTTAGTGTTTCTTTTTGGTAAAGTTTAGCATTTCTTTTTGATAAAGTAAAAATGTTTTGTTCCAACTTTATAGTTTAGATTCTATTTGGCTTATATTACATTTAAACATTTATTACATGTTTTGACAGTTTAAAAACAAGACATTTTATCAAAACATTTTGTTTCAATAGTTCAGAATTGAATTTTTGAATAATTTTCATTTTGGGGGAAATTTTTAGACATTATTGGGTTTTGTTGCAATTCAGAATGAAAACAAATATGAAGTACTACATTTTTCAACAGAACAGAAATTCCAGTTTCCAATGAGCTCTACTAGTCAATTTTGAAAATGTTAAGCCATAGAAAACAATTTCTGCACAAGGAGCAGTTTGCATCATAACTCTCACTGCCCCTCATGACAAATAATATTCCTCACTTTGAACCAAAATTCACCTTTATTCCATATTTGGAATAAACATTCCATGTTGTTAAGGTCAAGACTATAACAGAGTTTTTAAAAGACCTAGATAAATTCATGGAGGGTAGGTCCATCAATGGTTATTAGCCAGGATGGGCAGGGATGGTGTCCCCTAGCCTCTGTTTGCCAGAAGCTGGGAATGGGTGACAGCGGATGGATCACTTGATGGTTACCTGTTCTGTTCATTCCCTCTGGGGCACCTGGCACTGACCACTGTTGGAAGACAGAATACTGGGCTAGATGGACTTCTGGTCTGACCCAATATGGCCGTTCTTATGTTCTTATATTTACCTGCTTTTATCCTGCACTAGTTATTAGGCTAAAGTGAGCATATGTCTCAGTTTTAATGGGGGCATCCTTATTTTTTCATATGATGTCCCAGGAACTTCCTTGTGGACACTCAGTTTTTCATTTCATCACAGAGTTTGGATTGTTTTTCAGCTCCAAAATATTTACACAGTATCACTGCCTGGAGTAGAACTTGCTCTCCATTTCCCAGGAACAAACAGTCCAAGTGAATGAGTATTCAGTGTGATGAACAGTGTTTGGAATGAACAGAAAAATCAGATGAATGTAGACACAACCAAAGCTCTTCTATGGTTTAAAGAAAGTCCTAGCAACACTTGTTCCATGGTAAACTCATTCAGAACGCCAATCCAAGAAATATATTTCGGTTGCTGCTGAATCAAAAGCTGGCAATAGCAAGACCAAAAAAAGGAGCTTTACCAAACCAAGGAAATTACCATTATGTTCAGTAAACAACTTATCCGACAGGTCCCAGAAAGCCAAATTATTCTTTGCAAGGAAGAGGGTAATTGAGATCAGAAACTTGAGCACGTTCCTCCAGTGCTGGGTTTCTACATTAATTATGTGCTCACTTTCTACATCCATGCATTTATTCAGCTTGAGCCTGGACTCTACCACCATCTATTTGGAGTAGGCCATAACATGGCTGGGTGACTTTTCATGTGGCTTCAGAGCATTAGCTAAGTTATGCCGGTAATTGTACCCAGAAAGTGCAAGCAACCATTTGGCATTCTTGTCAAATATTTTGCAACAAAAATATAACATTTTGTCAGTTGATTTCGAGTAAACTATCCAACGCCGATTCAGTTTCTCACCATTCTTGGGCACTCTTTCGCAGTGTGACTTTGAAAAGTGTGGCTTCTGCTCTTTTACTGGAAATGTCATATCCTCGATTTTGCCCAGCCCATTCAAAATTGTGCAATCAATATTGGCAGAGTATAGGATCGCTGGCCATAAATCAGAATTTAATGTATCAATTTGTGGTGTGCAATTTTTCTCACGGCTGTTTCTGTCATCCTGCAAGGCTGATTCTTCTTTATCATTTCTCTCCTTTTCATATAAACCAGATTTTTCTTTGTCATTATTTTCCTTTTCATGTGAGCCACATTCTTCTTTATCATCTCTCTCATTTTCACCACCAGGAAAACTGGATGATTCTCCATCACTCCATACAAATCGTGCATCAAAGTCATGAAATGGGCTACAAATACAATAAAAATAAGGTATTCAAAAGTTTAACAATAGAGGGGGGGCGCCGAAGATGCTCCTCGCCTGGGGCACCAATTGGTCTAGGGACGGTCCTGATGCTACACAAGAGCTCTAGTTTCATGGGGCTCCACTGAGCTGTTTGACCTTGAGTAAACCAGACAGTTCTCTATAATCAGCTTTCCCAGATGGCTTTTAAAGTCAGCATCAGAATCTCAGAGTTCAATCACTAGGATATCTCTCTTTGTTACTGGAAATTAATAGGTTATATAGCCCCTATTCCTGTAGTTTCCAAGCACCTCTGAATCTTTAATACAAAATCCCCAGGAGATAAAGAGGTGCTATGATCTTCATTGTACAGATGGAGATCTGAGGAACAGAGGCCTAGATTCACAAAGGTACTTAAGCACCTAGAAAATCACAAGAACAAACTGAAATTCAAATAGCCTGAGTGAGGCACCGAGGCTCCCTATACAATGAATGGGGAAAGATAGGCACAGACTGTGATTCACAAAAGCCGGCTTGCTAAATGGAGAGCTGCCTAAACTAGCTAACAGGAGATGCTGACAGGATGTTAAGCCCTGCCCCTCCCATGGAGATAGGTGCCTAAGTCTGGGCTGAAGGGAGGCATTTATCTCTGCTTGCAATTTATAGCTGGGAACCCCCTTTGGAGTTAAGCACCTACAATGTTTTCTGTAAGAAGCCTGGATTGGGGGGCGGGGCACGGAGAAGGACCACCTCCTTTATAACTTTTAGCTCAGTGGTTAGGGTACTCATGTGGGAGACACTCAGTTCAAGTCCCCCATCCATCTGGTTAGGAGAAGGGATTTGCCACCTCTCAGGTGAGTGCCCTAACCATTGGGGTATGGAATATTCTGATATGGAGTTCCTGCCGTCTTTCCTGTTGAAGCTGTTGCACTGTTGAAGCATGGCTTTCTGGGACAAATTCCCCCTTTCTGTAGGTATGGCTGCATTCTTTGTACCTACATTTCTTACCTTGTTTTTGGCTGTATTAAAACAAATTTTGTTTGAATGGGCCTACCTTACAAGCAACCCAAATCACTCAGTATGACAGCCATGTCTTGGTCACTATTTACCATTCTACCAATCTCTGTGTCATCCACAACTTTTATCAGTAATGATTTTATATTTGCTTCCAGATCATTGATTAAATGTTAATATGCAGTGGGCTTAGAACAGATCTCTGCAGAACCCCACAATTTACACTCCCATTCAATGATGATTTCCCCATTGACAACTGCTTTTTGTGATTTGTCAGTTAGCCAATTCTTAATCCATTTAACCTGTCCTTTATTAATAATGTACAGTCCTAATTTATTGTGAGAATATCATGCAATACTAAGTCCAACGCCTTACAAAAGTCTAAGTATATTACATCTGTATAGCTACCATGATCATGCAAATTTGTAATCCCTACAAAGAATGAAATCAGGTTTGTTCGGCAAGACTTATTTTTCCATAAAACCATGTTGATTGGCTTAATTATATTTACACTCTTTAATTCTTTATCAGTTGAATCCTATATCAGCTTTTCCATTTTTTTGCTCAGGGTTGATGTCAGGGTAACCAATTTAGAATTAACCAGTCATTACACTTGCCCTTTTTAAATATTGGCACAACATTAGCACTCTTTCAGGCTTCAGGAATTTTACCAATATTCCAAGAGTTCTTTTAAAAATTGTTGTCAGCAGGCCAGAGATCTCCTCAGACAACTCTTTTAGATCTCTTGAGTGCAAGTTATCCTGGGCTGCTGATTTTAAAAATGCTTATAACTAGTAGATGTTTAATATTCACCTTAGTTACTAATACACTGGAAAGTACTCCTCATCTTGTATCATCATCCTCATGTGATACAAGTACATCATTCTGCTTCTTTCCAAATACAGAATAGAAATATTTATTTAACACTTCTGCTTTCTCGCCATCATAAAACTCTTTATTGTCCTTAGTCCTTGTAACAGTGTGGACTCACCCCTGCGGCACCCCCTGCTGGTCATCTCAGGGAATTAGCATTTCCAGCCTCCAGAGCACTCTCTGAAGGCCAGTGTCCTGCTACCGCTTGGCCCCTATGTCCCTCCTGGACCCAGTTCCCTGTTGTCTGGGGTGTTGCCCCCTGGCAGTAACCCCTCACAGCTCTGGGTCTCCCCCTCCTAGGGGAACCCCCACCCACTATCCCCACTTCGCCTCAGTGTTAGACTACTGCCCAGTCTCTATCTAGCCCCCGTTCACTGGGGCAGACTACAGTATAAGCCACTCATCACAGGCAAAGGGTTTGGACCTGCTGCCTCTGCCTACCTATGGGCTGCCTCCTGCAACTCAAGTGCCCCCTTTGGCCTTACCCTAGACCTGCAGCCTGGGGCTTTCCTAGGCCAGAGCTCCACAGCTCCCTTGGCCTTTCCCCAGCCCTGCTCCACTCTAGGCACTTGGGTAAGCTCCCTACAGCCAAGCCCTTCTCTCTCTGAACACAGAGAGAGACTGCTAAGCTCCTGGGTCCCAGCCGTTTTATACAGGCCAGCTGTGGCCTGATTGGGGTGTGGCCCAGCTGCGGCCACTTCCCCAATCAGCCCAGCTTTTAGAGCTGCAGCCCTCTCAAGGGCTGCTTTCAAGCCCTTCCAGGCAGGAGCGGGTGTCCACCCCGCTACAGTCCTGCTCGGTGTGGATATTTCCCTGTTGTCTTTAGTTTCCCTTATCAATGTTCTACACGTCATAATTTTGAATATACAGTGATTGCTATCTACTTCCTCTTTTCCCCTCTATTTGTTTTATTTGTATCTGTATTATAATTTCTACTAGCTGCCTTCACTTCTCCACTGAACCAGAATGGACAGCTTTGGGTAAAAGCCCTCTTTTTTGATGGTGGAATTGTGGCTTTTGGATCATCTAATACACTCTTTTTAAAGAATTCTTAATTTTCTTTTTTTTTTTCTGTCTGAATTTTTACTCCCAGCCAATGTAATGCATAATTTTCCTCAGCTTTGAGCAATTAGCCCTTTGGAAGCACAAATACAATTATATTTCTGGTTGGGACGGTCCTCTGTTTGCCCATATTGAATGTAATCAGGTCATGAACATTGCTCCCTTGGCAACCACCAACTTCCAGTCCAGCAATTAATTTATTTCTATCAGTCATAATGAGGTTCAAATAGAGTTGCTTGCTGGGTACAATATCTTTTGTGTTAGAAAATTATCATCTATCATTTTTAGAAACTCTAATGTTGTTTTACTACTGGCTGAATGAGACCTCTAGCATGTCTCTCTCACCTTGAAGTCCCCCATAACACTACAATTTTTCTTTCCACTCATGACAAACAGATGCTTAAAGAAGCAACTTGTCCCCTCCTGTTCTCTGGTTTGATTCAGTGGTATGTAACAGATCCCCACCAATACCCCTTCTAGGGCTTTGTTATTTAGCACATTGATCCATATGCACTCAAGATCCTGTGGTTCTGACTGATCAATAGAATCATAGAATAGAACCAGAGAATATCAGGGTTGGAAGGGACCTTAGGAGGTCATCTAATCTAAACCCCTGCTCAAATCAGGACCAATCCCCAACTAAATCATCCCAGCCACGGCTTTGTCAAGCCTGACCTTAAAAACCTCTAAGGAAGGAGATTCCACCACCTCCCTAGGTAACCCATTCCAGTGCTTCACCACCCTCCTAGTGAAAAAGTTTTTCCTAATATCCAGCCTAGACCTCCCCCACCCCACTGCAACTTGAGACCATCACTCCTTGTTCTGTCATCTGGTACCACTGAGAACAGTCTAGATCCATCCTCTTTGGAACCCCCTTTCAGGTAATTGAAAGCAGCTGTCAAATCCCCCCTCACTCTTCTCTTCTGCAGACTAAACAATCCCAGTTCCCTCTGCCTCTCCTCATAAGTCATGTGCTCCAGCCCCCTAATCATTTTTGTTGCCCTCCGCTGGATTCCTTCCAATTTTTCCACATTCTACTTGTAGTGTGGGGCCCAAAACTGGACTTTAAAACAGATAACTCTAAAACAGATAATAATGTCTTTAATGTACAGTGCTATACCCATCTCTTTTACCCACTCTCCCAGGCCGCTCGGAGCCTGAAGTCTGGGTGTGCTATTTACCTGTGTTTGCTCAGCCCCTGCCTGAGAGTCTGAGCCTTTCAGACTCACTGCTGCTGTACCTATATAAACTGCTGCTCAGTCCCTGCCTGAGGGCCTGAGCTGTGACTCTTTACTGCCCCAACCTGACCCAGGGCCTGGGCCTGTTAACTGCTAACTGTTACCTGTGTTTGCTCAGCCCCTGCCGGACGGCTTGACCCAGGACTCCTGTGGCCCGACTGATTCCCCAGGGACCAGTGCAGGGACTAAGGGAGGTGGTGTGGTTCCCCGCCGTCCCAAAGAGGGACGAGCCCCGACGAACCCTCTCTTCATCCTCCAACCCTGAAATCCATGTAACCTTAAAACACAGTCTCTTTCTCGGAAGCACAAAGCTTTGCCTCTTATGAAATTTTCATTTTATCAGAACAGTCTGCCCATGTCCCTGAGCAAAGTATTGTTGGCAGTGAAGCTTAAGTTGATCCTCACTATTCAAAGTACTGAATGTCATTATACCCTCTTTTAAATTATCCCTGAGGTGATGAACAAATTGGGCTTTGCTCTTTTATTGGTTTTCAGGTGTGCATCGAATGCACAGCATCTCAATAGCACATAATCCAGCATCCTGGCTAGCCCTGTTTACAGGGGTGACAGTGGGGATGGGCAAATGTGATAGTGGGGATTCAATGAATGTCTGAATTGTACCTGGAAAACAGACTGTTAGCTCTGACTAATGGTGACACTTCTCTCTTGAAGTAGCAAAGACAGGCCTATTAGCTCTTTTAAAGTATCACACATTGCCACAAGATTTAATAAGGAGTCAGATCAAAGTGCCCTAAAATAAGCCTCTGAATTTCAACACTCCTAAGAGCTCTGAAAAGAGTGTGAGGCAACACCTGTACAATGTATAATGCAAAGCTGGGACACTGCTAGACTGCCTGCACTGTACGATAATTTGATGACACCCAGAGGGTATTTCACATTGTGCCGATTTGTCACATCTGAGTTGTGAGGGAGAGAGAAAGAGAGAGATTAAAAACATCAAACAGCAGCCAATTTTTGAAAGTGATTATGTAGTCTGTTCAGGGATCACATGGCAAACTGAACTTGATTTCTACTGGACCACAGTTTTACGCATTAATAACTCAAGGCAACTGAAACAAGACTAAATCCCTATGTATGGCACATCCATCTTGCAAATGAATGTAAATGTCACAATTTTATATAAGAACTCAAGATACCTCATTAACAAAAATTTCATCTAATCTCTTGTCCATCCAGATTCTATCATTCTGGACACAAGCTACTGTTGGACTAGACAGATAGTTCTTCTATATGTTTCTAGATCGATGACTTCATCTAAACCTTGCTGTGGCAGGACCCACTCGCTCTTGCCTCTGCGAAAGTCCACAAACTACTCAGAGACCTTTATGCTGGTAAAACACCAGGTGCAGTAGATTTACATTGGTTCGCACCACCTTTGTACAATATACAGCCATACTCCTACAGTCTTAGGGAGCCCTCAGCTCCTGAGACAAGCAGGGAACAGCAATCTCTTTCTCCCCCTCACTGCCTGCTTTCCCTACTTCCTTCTTGTGTCTTTTTGTATCTTCTGCCTAATGGCTTAATTAGCCTTCCAGCTCTCCTCCATCCACCAATTAGGCACAGCTCTTCTTAACAAAGTCTATTCTGCAGTGTTTAATTGGAGCTGCAGTGACCAGAGTGCTGGCTCAGCCGTTTTTGCCCAGCATTCTGTCACACACCTCTCCCCTTTCCCCCACTTGGTCATAGCCGTAGCCACAACCAAGCCTAGCTTATGTTATCCTCTACTGTACAAGAATAGGTGCCCCCTCTTTTTCACCCCATTCATATGCCTTCAGTGCTAGAACTGCATGATTTTTTTTCAAACAAATAGTTTATTCACTGAAAACATGCAGCTTCAGATTGACCGTAACAATTCAAAAATTTGACAAATAGTTTTGGTCAAAAAAAATGTTGGGGCATGATTGCCCTGGTGCCCCCTTATACCTAATAGCCCAGTAGTTCAGGCACTCACGTGGGATACTGGAGACAGGTGGAACCCTAACCACTGGGCTATAGGGTATTTGTTAGGGAGGTTCTCTGAATCTCTCCTGTTGTATCATGAATTAAATATTCATTGGGCCAGACAAAGAGTGACTCTGTAATCTAGTGGTTTGAGCACTCAGCTGGGAGGAGGGACACCCAAGTTCCTGCCCCAACAGATATTAAATAGATATTAAATGGTTTATACAAAGTGGAACAGCTTCAACGGGGGGAGGGAGAGAGAGAGATAGACTCCTACCCCAGCATATACCATAACCTAATAGGTTAGGTTATTCATCATAGATAGTTACGTCCCAGGCAGACTGCGAAGAGCTACAAAAGGATCTCTCAGAACTGGGTGACTGAGCAACAAAATGGCAGATGAAATTCAATGTTGATAAATGCAAAGTAATGCACATTGGAAAACATAATCCCAACTACACATATAAAATGATGGGGTCTAAATTAGCTGTTTCCACTCAAGAAAGAGATCTTGGAGTCATTGTGGATAGTTCTCTGAAAACATCCACTCAATGTGCAGTGGCAGTCAAAAAAGTGAACAGAATATTGGGAATCATTAAGAAAGGACAGATAATAAGACAGAAAATACCATATTGCCTGTATATAAATCCATGGTATGCCCACATCTTGAACACTGCGTGCAGATGTGGTCACCCCGTCTCAAAAAGGATATATTGGAATTGGAAAAGGTTCAGAAAAGGGCAACAAAAATGATTAGGGGTATGGAACAGCTGCCGTATGATGAGAGATTAATAAGACTGGCACTTTTCAGCTTGGAAAAGAGACGACTAAGAGAGGATATGACAGCGATCTATAAAATCATGATTGGTGTGAAGAAAGTAACTAAGGAAGTGTTATTTACTCCTTCTCATCACACAAGAACTAGGGGGCCACCAAATGAAATTAATAGGCAGCAGTTTTAAAACAAACAAAAGGAAGCATTTTTTCACACAATGCATAATCAACCTGTGGAACTCTTTGCCAGAGGATGTTGTGAAGGCCAAGACTATAACAGGGTTCAAAAAAGAACTAGATAAATTCATGGAGGATAGGTCCATCAATGGCTGTTAGCCAGAATGGGCAGGGGTGATGTCCCTAGCCTCTGTTTGCCAGAAGCTGGGAACAGATCACTTGATGATTACCTGTTCTGTTCATTCCCTCTGAGGCACCTGGCATTGGTCACTGTCTGAAGACAAGATACTGGGCTAGATATACCTTTGGTCCGACCCAGTATGCCTGTTCTCATGTTCTTATGTAATGTGGGAGACCTGAGTTCAATTCCCTCCTCATGGAATGGGGATTCAAACTTAGATCTCCTACATCCCAGGTGAGCACCATAATCACTGTGCTATTGGTTATAAATGGCCACTGGCACCACCACCAGCAGTTTTGTGAATATAACTCTTTATGTCCTTTCCTTTTATTTAAAAAATGCCTCAAGTTTTTGGTGCTGCCACTGAACTGAAAAAAATGAATTATTTGCCCAGCTGTAGCATGGATCCCATTTGTTATGAGAAAATATACCAGTCAAAAAACTAAATTCTTTGTGAATTATTTCCCAATCCCTCCTTAAAAGTAAAGAACAAAAATGAAAAGGGACTGTGGTCTGGAAATCTTTAAATGGAGAACAAAATTGGCAGAGGAGGAGAATCCTTCAGTTAATAGTCATCTTAAGATATTGGTAATTTCTTGGTATCCCAATTCATGGGCAACATTCTGCCCCAATTTACATCTCATGAAATGCCTTTGAAATCAGCACTGTAAAAGGGGTGGAAATCAGGACGTATTTGACCATGGGAAAAGGTTCAAAACTGTATGCTCTAAAATATATTTGTCAAAGTCATGTTCAATGGTGTTAGTTTTTTTTATTTAAAAATTATAACTTGGTCTATGTAACATTTAGCTTCCAAGAAACAGAGCAAAACAACAGCACAGTGTGGTTTCATTAACAGGTCAAAAGCATGTATATAAATACAGTTGCCTTGTGTAATACTTGATGCAAAATATTTAATTAGCTGATCTTCATAAATGTAAAAAGTTTGCATGACAAGGAGTTTCAGTTTATGATTAATAAGAAATATATAAGAAATTGATTAATTAGATTAATACACCTTTTTCCCAAGCAGGGGTTGCATAAAACTTGGATGAAGCATGAATAATTAGACAGGTAGTACTGGGCCCCTTGCCACCACTACCTTCATGTGCTCCTGCCGCCTCCTCCATCCCTGTTTAGATCCAGCAGAGGAAGGAGTGGAAGTGGAGGTGGCCCCTTCTCTTCCAAATACCTACTCAGCCAGGATGCCTCTGGTGGCCAACAGCAATTACTGGCCATTTCTACAGCCCCACCATACGCATGACATCATGCCTAGGTATCAGACAGATTGGCCAAATGCATAAGTATTGTGTGAGATGCACAACACTTGGCCTGCCCTATACAACCATTCAGTTGCTAACCTCATTAATAATAAAGAAACTCTGAAAGCCCAAGAATAAGGATTCTGGGTAAGGGAAGTGATCTTGGTGTGGATTGGACCTTGTTCTTCCAAAATGACAACTCCATTTCAGCACTGTCAGCTGGCTCTTTAGGTTGGGGACTACTTAGCTCTCTCTTTGTCTCCTGGCAATCTGAAAGTTGGGGAGAGCTTGCCCCAATGCAGGGCCATCAGGGGAGCACCAACTGCCTTTCACTCTCCCCATCATTTCCCAATTGTAATAAGGTCACTTCTTCTATTTGTTCTTCCTTGATTGTTATTTGGACTTTTGGCAAGGTATTAGACTACATAAATTTAGTTTTGGAGCGGTTAATTTTCAGTCCAACTTGGCTGCTTTTTGTGTTGACTTTTCACAGCATTTTCTGTCGTTTGACAGTATTTTCGGCGATCAACACAATATCATCTGCGAATATGAGATGGTTTAACTGCTCTCCGTTGATGTTGATTCCACCCTTCCAATTCATTTGCCTGGTTACCATTTCGAGGCAGGCTTTCTATATGAGCAATATGTCTATTTGGGCCAAGAAATCAACATGCACCACTATCAGGAAGGTGAACTCTCGCAAAGAAAGAAAGCAGGTTGGTATGCATACAGTTCTATCAAGGATGTCCTCCAAGGAAAAATCAACAAGGCAACAAGCCAGCCTCTTTAACTCAACAGTACTGCCAGCAATGTTGTACGGCAGTGAAACATGGGCGCTGACAAAGACAGAGGAGCAGCAACTGTCTGTCACGCAGAGGGCGATGGAAAGAAGAATTCTGAGAATTTCAATCTGCTACCGAGTCCCCAATGAAGTGATCAGACAGCAGAGTGGAGTGCAGGACGTTGTTGTTGAGAGTAGGCATAGTAAAATGCGATGGGCCAGGCATATAGCGAGGCTCATTGACAATCGATGGACTGCAGCTGTCGCTGAGTGGTACTGACGTGAACTGAAATGACCACTCGGCCGACCTCCAAGGAGATGGGAAGATTTTATCGTGAAAAGACATGGCTGCACATGGAGAAGGAAGGCCCGGATATTAGAAGAATGGAAGATGTGTTTTGATCGGCGCAATCTATACAAGGGCTGAAGGTCCGATCAATCAAGATATCAAGGTAATAAGGTCACAGACTCTGCTGCCATGGGAAGGAGCTGAGTACAGGTCACTGCAGAGGAATGCCAATCACTGAAAAGTGGGGCTTTTAGCTCAGTGTTCAAATAGTGCTTCATGGGCATGGAGCTTATCCAGGTCATGGAGCTCTGGCTGGGATCTGCATTTACAGAGTTCCACCATCGGGATCTAGCCTTATGTAATGTCTCCTGGCTGTGTGTAATTGCATCTGTTCATTCTGGTTCACTGTGAAAGTTCAATTTCAGAGTGTATCAGCCTGAGGCAGAGTTATTGTGCCTGGGTGTAGGCTCTAGTGCACCTATTTAAGATTTATAGGTGACAGCAGAGAAAGTATGGAAATTAGTACATCAGCTTCCGCAGCATGTACCAAATGCCCTCGCTAACCCGAGCAAGAAAGGCATTCATCATGTAAACAAGTAAAAACTAACCTCCTGCCCTCACACCCTTTTATCTTTCATAACGTCCACCCCAGTATCTCAGTTGTGATTATTTCCAATAGAATTCAGCACATCAGTGTGAATTATAGCCACATTCCTTACAAGTCTAGGTGCAGAAACTTTCATTATTTCTGACATTACATAATACTCATGCATTTTTCCAAAACTACAATTACTTTCCATAGACTAGAATGCTCAGTCTTCGGGGACTAATTGTCAGATTCTTGCAGAGATTTTAGTTTAATCTAAAAATCTTTTCATTTCACTTAATTTAAATATTTTACAAAACTAGGGCTAAATGAATAATCAAAGACAGATCATTCATATCATCTAGGCTTTGCCCTATTGTTAATCATGCTAAGAGAGGAAGAACAGTTACATACTATACTGATGATTTTAGGAAGGTCTGGTATATTGAAGCAACTCTTCTTACATAACCAAGAACTTGATTTTACCACCAGATTTTTAAATGTCATTGGGACTATTCATGTGAGTAATAGCTACCAGATTTGGTCCTCCATCATGCTTCATACCTATCACTATTAATTGAACATTGTGGAACACAGACCATGTCTGTCCCTTTCAAGGTCTGTGGCAACATGGGAGCTGCATTCCTTAAGATCTGCAAAATGCTTGTCTTGCTTGCCCGCATAACTGGCCACTGGTGGTCTATATAGCACTCGCTGGGATCACATGGGGCTTTTGATGAAACAAGCTATATACAGTGAGTGCTAATTATTATCTATTTATTTTTTATGACTGTCAGGGACCAAGGAAGTTGTAGATGGCTGTTGTGTCCTATTGAAATCCTCAGCAGTACAATTGACTCAAATCTGAACGACTATTGTGTTATTTGCAGAGATGGACCCAAATTAAAATCCTGCATCTAGGGTGACTGCCTACATTTTAAGGCAATAAAGAACAACTGTTTGGGGGTGAGGGAAGACCACAGGACAAAGTTTATTCTAAGGGGCAGGACCTCATGCTGCATAAAATCTCATATTGTAACCCAATGTGTCATCTTTTACACAATTATTGGTTGAAAACGTAGAGCTAAATCCTCAGCTGGTGTAAGTCAGCAGAACTCCATTGATTTCAATTGAACTAGGGTGATTTACATCAGCTGAGGATTTAGCCCTTACTTTTTATCTGATTAAATCCTTCTCAGTAGCTCCTTACTGGGCACAGGATAATAGAAACCAAATAAATGATGTCCCTTGAAATACAGGATGGGTGGTCACTCTCCGTGGATCCAAGCATTCCCCAACTTCAGACCTGTGCCACCTCTCCATTTGAAAACAAAACACTTCATTCAATTACAGGTTATATTTCTAGGTGCAGTTCAAGAGAAGACAACTGGAGGAAGTGCACGCTGAAATTGATATTCGGATCTGAACTTCATAGTTCAGGCCCATCACTAGTTATTTAACTTTTTTTAAAAAGAAATCTTTTCCCCATATCAAACTAAACTTGTTGCTGATTCTGGAGAGTCAGTTTCATACATTTTTGTGGCATGACTCATTTAATGAAAGTAGGCACTACAGTGCACAAAAACATTTTGTCTCCATCTCTGAAACACTTTCTTACCCACTGGCTGCTTGTATGACTCATTTAACATCAAGTACAAATATAATAAGAACTCCTATTCACCAGAATGACTTATGGTCCTTGGCTACCTTTAATACCGGCAGAAAAGGGAAAATGTGGAATAGGAAATGGGTTATTCAAAGAGTTATACAGGACTTGTGCCTGGCATCCATGCCTGTGATATTTGTAACAGACCGAGCTGTAAAGGCAAGCTGAACCTAAGTATGGTAAAAGAGGAGTCCATGTTTTATTTATTGAGAGGCAACCAATGTTCCTGTTCTATTTTGGCTCAGCCCAGTAGATGGATAAACATCAGCTTCAAAGTTCAGTCAATAGTTAGTGCTTCATATGTATCTGGTCCAGATCTAGTTTCTGGATCTGAGAGCTTGGTTTGGGCCCATCTCTAGTTTTTACATTTCATCGCTAGATTGTTCAGTGAATGGCATCTGTGTGCACTGGGATGCCTGCTAAGCTAATCCTCACACTATGCACACAGAAAACTACTTTTGTGTCCTTGTGGAAATACAAAAGAAACCCACAGGAATTGCCACTCTGGAACTGGCCCATCTCAGTTGCTCAGAGTGGTCAATGTCAGATGCTTTTGAGGAAGTTATAAGCCCCGTACAGGCACCTAATTCATACCCTCTTGAGGGAAATGCTAAACTGGAGGAGTCCCCCTTGTAACTTATCCTAGCTGATGAAGATTGTTTGTGCAAGTCTTACATTAGCCAATCTGCTGAGAATATTGCAGAGACAAAGATTTTACAGTTGCAGAGTCTCTTAGGGAAGCATCTGAGAAATGCATATGGAAATCCAGATCCTTGGTCCCTTTGTGCCACCCCAGCAGTGCGAAGGCAACTTAAAGCTTTCCTATAGGTACCACTGGGTTCCCCTGATGTAGATGAATCCCTGTGTAAAGCTGTTGTGGCCAGCTTTATTCCACCTGCTCCCACCCTCATTCTGCAGCAAGGCAGAGATACGGTATGGTGGAGGCCTAAGAAGGTATCACACTGCCCTCAGACAAACCTGAACTGACAGAACAGTGTCTGCGAGGGGGGACTGGTCCAGGAACGTTCAAGCAGCCCTGTAGCTGCTTCAATTTAAGCAAAGGGTCATTTTAACTCCTTGCCAGCCCCCGGGATTGAGGAAGGTGACTAAGTCACTTTTGCCTTCAACCACCTCAGCTGCACTGAACTAGAGCTCTGCACTAAAGCTGGCAGGAATTTTCAGGCAAAATGGGTTGTCATTGGCAAATGCCAATTTGTTGAAATCAAAAGTTTTCATGGGAAGAGATTAATAACACTTCTGTCCAGAAATGTTGCCAGGTCCAGGATGGAACTTCTAATCAAAATGAAAGCGACCTACTCTAGACTAGCCAAGAGGGCACCCCCTTAGGATGTGAGAGACCAGAATTCACATGCCTGTTCTACCTGATTCAGAGCAGGGACTTGAACTTCAGTATCCTCAGCTATTGACTATCCTGCTCTCTATTACTCTGTCATTTTTCTCAGAAAACTTTGAAAAGTCTCAGTTTCATCCCAAAGCAGAAGAGGAATGGGATGGAAAAACTGTTTCCTGCCCAGTTCATCTCGGCACACTTGACGATCAAGCCCATAAGACCAACTGAGACCTAGACACACTAAAAACAAGAGAATAAAAAAAATGGCACAACAGCCCAAAACATATCAAGCAGAATGCAGATAAATGCTTTTAGACAACTGTATTTCATCTTCATTTAAACCCTGAGAAGCCAACCACAGCACAAAACCAGGGACAAGTGGGTTTTCCTGATAGACAAATAGAAGCCTACTCATGGCCAGGCGATTGGTATATTTTTTCTAGCCTGCCACCTACTGAATACTTCTATAGTAATTGATCATTCACTATTTCCTTTGCTTCCTGCAGTGTCTACATAGTCCTTGGAGGTTTTCTATCCAAATATTAACCCAATGCTGCCATATTTACCTTGGGAGAACTGAAAAAATCCCAACTCAAAGCAGTAGAGGGCTGAAATCATGGCTAACTTAGTGACAGGCCATGGTGCAAATAAAAATGGCTTCCAAGAAATGTCTCTTAGAGTCTGCTGTGCTGGGCAGTTCGTTTCTCTGGCTATACAAATATTCTTCATCTTTGCTGCAGCAAAGTATCTTGTTTGCTTGAGCCACTAGAAGTGGGAACCAGAGTAACAGGGTTAACATTTGCTCGAATACTTTTTCATGCATACTCTGCCAGGCTGTCTCTGTTATTCTGTTCCCTTTACTTTCCAAATTTCATTCTCCAGAATGATCAATGTCATTTGTAATGTTTGAACAAGTAAGAAAAAGTGCTTTGATGTTTGCCATGTCTGTTTGCACTTCAATGCAACTCCAATGGAAAGTCTACAAGCTGGCTTTTGTTGGCTAATTTTAATTTGCTGCATGAAGAGAAGAGTTAGCAAACAGCTAATAAGCTTTACTCTAGACATGAAAGGAATCACATGGCAAAGCATTCAGGCCCTAAATGAATGGTTTCTATACTCTTTTTGAAATAGAGAACAGTTTCATCCATAAATTATGTTTCTCAACAACAAGATCATTTATGTGTCCTGGCCTCTATCTCTAGTAGAGAACATGCAAGTACAGATCAATTTACACACCCTGAATCCCTGACTTGCTTCAAAAATAAAGTCTACACAGGAAATATTTAAAAAAAAATAAAAAAATAAGAATCCCATTGTCAAGACCATCCCTTGCGGTAGCTAGAGCACTCTGTGTTACATGCTGGATATTTGATTTCCTTATTTTGTTATCCTGGTAGCCGTGGGTTATAAGAATAAAAAGATATTAAGAGCTGCCAGATCCTGAATGGCTTCAAACCAGCCATTGTGAAACAGTCATGAGCCAGCAATCACATGCTTACAGTAGTTTTAGCCAATTAATGGAATCCCTGAATGGAGTGAGCTGGATTTTTTTATTGATACTAGGAAGGAAATGACTGGGCTGTATTCTTGCCATGATAACAAGCTTTCTGCTGATCTCATGCTAAATTCTATTCCACTGGGAAGTTAAATCTTCACTGATCTTCTAAAGGGGTTCATTTTAAGGTTAGGATGTAGTTTTAAACTTGGCTTGGGGGCACACATCCAGAATGTCCCATCAGCTGATTTGTGTTCAAGATAGGACTAGAGGCTATGGGGCAAGGGGCTTCAGGCTGCTCTAAGTTCTGCCTAACTTCCATACCCTCATGAGGCTATTCTGACAGCCAGGGCAAGCTTTTGTTTTGTGTATCAGCAAGGATAAGTTGTTTAGTTTCTCAATTACTGCACAAGGTCCACTCCAAAGAGTACATATTTGGGACTTTTTCCAGGCTGCTTTTTCCAGTTGCATAGGCTCTCCTTCCGGGATGGACATATAATTCTCCTTTTTCCTGGCATCTTGTGCCTGGCATACTCACTTCTGGCCCATCTGATGTTCTACCTTCTGGAATGCTGTCCTCAGGTCACTGATATAAGACTCCACAATATCATCCACCTGTATGAGTACAGATGGCCTTTCTGGTCCTTGCTGCTTGAACATCAAGTCACAAGGAAGTATGGGTTTGTGGAGCCCAAAAAAAAATCTCAGGAGAGTAATGGATAGTTGAGTGCCAGCTGGTGTTGTAGGCAAAGATGACAAAAGGTGTTTTGTATCCCTGGCTTGTTGATCTTTGATTACTAAGATTCTAAGCATGGAACCAACTGGGCTGTTAACTCTCTCCATTCCCCCATTATGGGCAAGGTGGCCAACACTGATCCTCACTGAAGTTATCTAGAGTTGTCCCCAAATCTCATGTCACAACTGTGATTCAAATTCTTTCCTCTGATCAATGCAATGCAGCTTGGTAGGCCAAACTGCAATGCTACATGTTTCATCATTGTACCTGGAACTGTCTCAATACTTTTATCCTTCAGTAGTCATGCCACCCCGTACTTCGAGAAGGTGTCATATACTACCAGCAAATACCAATTTCCAGATGGCGTTTATGGTAGTGGGCCTTTCAAGTCAACCTGTATGAACTCTCAGGGCTAACGAGGCATTTCCCCTAAAGGAATTCTGCCTCACCTTGCTGGTACTTTTCTTTCTTGACAGGTAAGACAGGAAAGTACCCAGTCCTTAACATTTACGCAGATAAAAAAAACACTATTAGATACCCAGTTTGGTGTCTTTTCATACTCCAGGTGGCCTGCTGCTTTATCATGAAAACATTCAGAACTGTTCTCTGTGAGCTAGCTGGCAAGACAATCCTGTTTACGTCATACACCCACTAGTTGGTAGACGGATCAATGGATAATCAATTCTGAACTGCATTGAACCTCCTCAGTCTAGGTCTCCTTTGGTAGATCCGTTGCCCACTGAACATGACTCAGGGTCCTTAGATTGTTCTTGCCAGATGTCCTCACAAGACCAGGCTGAGTCTACTCTCACGGTCCTCACCTGGCTGAGGGCATCTGCACCTCAGTTTGCTTTCCAGGTTTACAATGAACTATGAATGTATATCCAGACAGTTTGTGAATCCATCTCCACAAGAAGCCTTTTGGTTCTGTACCTAGTAAAGAGGGGCAATAAGCCTTGAAGACCTCCACAGTAGCCAGACACTCCAGTTGTGTACCGGAATACTTGGTTTCCCTCATTTAAATATATGGCTTTCAAAAGCCACTGGTCTACACCTACTAAGCTCATGGATTTGTTCAAGTGCAAGTCCAAAAGGAACTCTGAAGGCATCACAGATTACCATAAATGGACAGGATGGAGCTGGGAATAAAAGCACAGCATGGTTTAGAAGTCCTTCCCTCAGTAACTCAAATCCTTTTTGATGTTGCTATGTCCAGACACTGTTGGTGTTAGTGAACTGGAATATTGGCACTGCCTGCTGTGCAAATTCTTTTACAAATCCTGTGTATAATTCACAGGGCCTACAAACGTCTGTACCTCCTTTAGGTTAGTAGGAACCTTCTAGTCCTTTATAACATTCAGTTTCTGAGGTTGGGACTCCAACCCATCCTCACTGATTATACATCCTGCGAAGGTGACGCAACTCCTTGCATACTGACATTTGTTTCTCCCAAGTTTAAACCCTGATTCCCTAAAATGCTTTAGAAACTTTTCCACTCCTACCAATGTTCCTCCCATGTTTTATGGAAACAAATTAAGTCAGCTAAGTACGTGAGGATGTCTTCAGTTCTCAAAACTTGGATTACATCATTTGCTACTCTCTGAAACATCCCTGGGGCATTCATGAGTCTGAAAAGCATTCTGCAGTATTGAAAAAGTCCATAGGGTGTCAAAAAAGCTGTTTTTTTCCCTTGATCCTCAAGTGCCATTTTAATCTGATGGTATCCAGATACCAAATCAAAACAACTGAAATATTTTGCTCCTGACATTTTTTTATGTAGGGTATCTGCTATGTGGGGAAGTGGGTAGCTGTCTTGAACTGTCTGTGAGTTAAATCTCCTTAAGTAGTCAACACATATCCTTAAGTCTTCATTGGGCTTTTTCGTAATTACATTTGAAGATGTTCAAGGTGGTGTAGATTGCTCAATCAAGCCATCCCCCAGCATGCAATTTAGCTTCTCTTTCACTGCAATCTGATATGCTAGGGCAGTGGTTCTCAAACGTTTGTATTGGAGACCCCTTTCACATCGCAAGCCTCTGAGTGTGACCCCCCTTAGAAATTAAAAACATTTTTAATATCTTTAACACCATTATAAATGCTGGAGTCAAAGCGGGGTTTGGGATGGAGTCTGGCAGCTCGTGACCCCCCATGTAATAACCCTGCGACCCCCTGAGGGGTCCCGACCCCCAGTTTGAGAACCCCTGTGCTAGGAGAATCCAACATGGGGGCTGCGTCACTCCCTGGCATAAGCACAATCCAATATTGCTCCTGATAGTATCTCCAAAGCTCTTTATTATACTTGGAGAACATACTGGCACTATCATAAGAGTAGCTGTTCTAATCACTTCCTTTCATTTCCTTCTACAGCTATTTTCTGTCTAGTCAACCCCTAGCTCTTTTACTGTCTGGGCTTCTTTACAGCTCTTGATCTCTGCCTCTGTGACAGGCTTTGTGACACCAACTACACTGACACTTTACCCTGGTCTGATTTTTCACTAGCTCCATTTCCTGGCCAGTCACATTAGTTGTTCTTACCCAGAACTCCCACTTTGGTCCATCTTGAAATCGAGTTCTCCTAACCAGCAATCATGACTGGATACTGGTCATTTTAAACACTCCTACAGGTTCACTGCAGTAGTCTTTTATCCTTATGGGTATTATTGCATGATTACCTGGCTTCACCGCAACTTTATTCCAACTCACCCAGGGAGCAGTTCTTCTGTCACTCTGTAGGCATGGTTAGAGGCATCTCTAATATGTTAAGAGCTTCACCCCAGGAGCTATGCTTTCTCCTACCCACATCCAGCAAGAGTAGCTGAATAATATCCAGGGACAAATGTCTTCTCATAACTCCCCAGAAGTTCCTGTGATGCCCTCAGATAAAACCCACTCCCAGTATAACAGCACTAGAAATGTTAGTTATCGCAAATATTGGTTATCTCACCATTTAGTATCCAGAGACCCCAAGTTCAGTGGGAACTAGATTCTCCTGTTGTCTGCAGTGGCTGATGATTAAGTCACCAACTTAACTCTTCATCCCTTCAGCACTGGGATGGATCAGATTTATTTCAGATCCTGAATCAAACAGCAGCATGGTTTTTCCAGCCATCTATGTCTCCAGACACATAGTAACAAGTATCTGGGTAGCTTTAAACCTGGTATATGCTAATAGTTGCTGATGGGGTGGTCCTATTGCATCAGCAGCTTCTCGTTTCCCTGGGGGTGGCTTCCCTCTGCCTGAACAATTCTGTCTCAATGACCTTTGCTCCACATCATCTAGAAATGTTATCTGGCCTGGGACCCACTTGGGAAATAGTCTCATCTGACCCTTAGGGAGCCTGAAAAGAGCTTGCAGCAAGGCCTCCTCCAATATTTTAGCAAATTCCCTAGCAATCATTTCTTGAAATGCTGCAGCTGGTACAAAGATGTCACACTGGGGCTAGGAATTAACAGCTAATACCCTTAAGGAAACCCCAGTTTCTACTTCCACGTTTGTAACTCAGCTTATAAACTGGTCCATTGTTTTAGCCAGTACGTTGTCCTCCTTCACCAGTTACGACATTCCCCTGTTAAACCATTTATAACCTGACTTTTCACACAGGAATCTCTCATGGCTCGTCAGTGTACCTAGCCCTCTTTCTCCATCACCAGTGCCAGATTCAGCACAGCACAATTCTGCTTCACTTAAGCCATCTCTTGGCCAGAGTGGTACAGGGGAAGACCTATTGATCAGTCTCTGCAACGTACACAGATAACTATGTAGGGAGGTGCTGTCTGCCCTGATCATTACACCATACTGTGAAATTTACATCAGGTCCCCTTCCCTGGCCTCAGGGGAAAAGGGACCATGTCTCTCTGTTGGGGAAGGGAAGGGCCTGCTGCAGTTAGCTGCTGAGGCATGGGCTAGAAGAGGACACTTTAAGATTGTCACTATCTAACTGTTCTGATTGGCTGTTTTTCTAAGTTGTATTCCTGAAGCGCACAAAATAACTGTCACATTTAGAGCAAGGTGTAGGAGGAATGAGTAACTCAGAGGAGTATGGGGGTGGGGGGACACCTTTATATGATGTAGATTCAGACTGCAGCATGAGTGGCAGGAAGAGTGGAATACTTTATTTATTTAAAAGAAAATAACAGGAATCACATTTATTTAGCATACATGACACTAAAGAAAGGAAAATAACCAAATAGTCATAGGTTTAAAAAAAATGTAAAAGAAGGAAAATAGTTCGTCAGCGCTTGCCTATCTGAAAGGTACATTGATAAGGGCCAAAAAGCAAAAGGAGAAGGAGGCAGTAGTTTTTTAAAAGCCTTTAAAGACAATACACCACATTTAGACACAGAAATGCCCTCTTTCTCAACTTGTGCTATCTACACATTGGGCCTTCTTGTGACTGCACTGTAGTCAGTCTGGTTACATCAGGGATGAATTTAGCCCACAATTTCCTTCCACCCCGCCACCCCCCAATTATTGTGAAATCCATTAGACGTTGCTAGTGAAGAGTTATGGGGCATTTGTTGTACCATCTGAGGCACGTTTCGCTGTTCAGTAAATTATTGCTGGGAGGATTGTTTCAAACACATCTTAGTACACTACAACAGGATTTATTCCTCTCTGCCATCCAGGGGTCCTTCGGCAGTACTGCACACAGTCTAGGTCATGATTCCTCATCAGATTGAGTTAGGCAAAGTAAATACATTCTAGCACTTTGCAGCAGCCCTGCTCCAGGACAGAAATAAGGAGTCTACAGCTTGGTAAACATGAAAATGTTACATCCTTAGTATGCGCCTGTTTAAACAAATAAAACACTCCCCTCCTCTTCCTCCCCAAAGAAGGAAAACTCTGCTTTTTAGGATTGCATTAAGCTTTTCCTATCTGACTCTAAATAGGGGGTGTCATATGTGAGCCCCCATGAGATATCACATTCAGATTGTGGTTTATGTGCTGCTGTAGGATGATTTATTTGTAGGCAGTCTGTCTGCAGTGATGGGCCGTGTTTCCATTTATTTTAAAGATCTGTCATTCATGTACTGGGGTTTTGGTGGTTTGGGCATTGCTGTAAGTCACAACCCAGACATGTGCTAGGGACAGGAACAAAACTACTAATTGTATGGGACCAAGCTGCAAAATTCAGATGTGGATCTTATTTTTCAGTACCTCAAAGCTTGGGGGTAAACCTTACCTAGAGAGAAGCTACTGTCGCTCCACCATCATTTTTGGGGAACCAATCTTGAGATTGAATAGTTACTCTTGATTTCCCCATCCATCACCAGCGCTACTAAATCCTTGGCCCCACTGCTATCTACCCACCTGCCAATGTAGAAAACACTTATTACCCTAAGAAATAGGCCCCATTACAATCACTGCCATTCACCAACACTCCCTGGAATTCCTCTCCATACAAACCACATCTCATGCACCTCTTACACCTTTTTTCCCCCTAGTGATTTTAACAGAACTAACAACATGGTGCTGTGTTAAAATGCTACTGTAGACAAGGCAATTTTAACACATCAGCTGGTCACAGTAAAACCCTACTGGAGATGCTAGGGTTTACCTCAGTCCCCCAAGCTAACATGTATTACAACTGCAACTGCCTTGACTACACTAGGGGTGAAATTCTGGCCAAGTTTGTCAGTTTTGCCATTGAGTGTAATGGGGCCAGGATTTTTACCCGAGCAATTTCGGATGTGTCAGAGATCATGTGTTAAAAATACACACGTATTTTCTTTCCACTAGTAAAGACATGGCCACTGACAACCCCCCATTGCTACTACATCAACATCACACTCACCCACCTCCAGTTCCTTCAGTGTCAGTCCTGGAAGCACCATTTTTTAGAAGCAGAGCCTCTGGGGATGAAATAAGAGACATAGATATGCCCATCAGGCTTGTTATAATAACTGGAGAATACAGGGTATCTCCCATTCCTTCCCTCTCTTGTCGTTTTTATACTTAATACTTTATTTGCAGAAGTGTAACCTGGGCTGGTTATTGCTGTTCATTTTACCTGCAACCACTCCAGAATTCAACTGGGTTGTTAGAGTCTCTTTCCAACTCCTCCTCTTTCCACAGTAAAACTGCACCTATGGGCATAAAACTTAGACATTTGGCAGGTTAAGAAAGGGCATCTGCTGCAGGAGAGCAGCGAATATCAGCAGTTCTCCAAACACAATGGGCAGGTCTACACTACCGCTTAAGTTGATCTACCTTACATCGCTCAGGGATGTGAAAAAGCTCAACCCCTCCCCGAACGACACACGTTTTATGCTGTCCACACCGGCGCAACGTCAGCGGGAAATACTCTCCCGCTGACATGGCTTCCGCTTCTCGCTGAGGTGGAGTAATTATGCCGATGGAACAGCGCTCTCCCATCGGCATAGCGCGTCTTCACCGGACGCACTACAGCGGCACAGCTGCATCGGTACAGTTGCACCGATGTAGCACTGTAGGGTAGACTTGACTTGCCCAATGACAACAATACTCAAGGGATTGGCTGGTGGCATTGTAAATTTAGAGTGAGTTCTTTGATAGCAGAGTTCACAGAGAGTCTTCACTTCCAGCTTGTGCCACAAGATCAGATTCATTAGGTTTTGTCCAAAATGCCAGATAATGGGAACCACTTTTTTACTGTGAGAAATAGAGACGCACACACCACCAGGGAATGTTTCTTTAACAAAACACAACATTTTATATTCAAGATAATTAACAGTGTTAAGATTTTTAGTAAATAAACCCTTCTACTTCTCAATTGCCCCTCTTTCCAAAGCACTGAGCCCAATTGATCAGCCCCTCCTAAGGTTCTTTGTGCCGGTGGACTGGCACAATAGGACCTTAAATCAGCCCTAGAGGGGCTGAGGAGAATATCCCCAGTTCATAAAGAGACAGAATGTGAGCCCATTCTATAGTACTCTTGGAGCGGTGGTCACGTCAGCATCAACTGGGAGCAAGCTGGGACTGCACCAGGGAAAGTTGGGACCAGTGAGAATAGGGCCAGAGCACAACATGCTGCAATATGGCCTAGCCAGTGGATGGTTCCCAGGGGCGGCTCTAGGCACCAGCAAAGCAAGCAGGTGCTTGGGGCAGCCCATTTGCAGGGGCGGCAGAGATCCAGCATGGGAGCTTAGAACCAACAGGGGGCCCTGGGAGCTGTAGTTCCTTGGTTAGCTCCCTGCCTATAGAGCCAGCCCTGGAGCAGGGAAAAGAACTACATTTCCCAGCATTCCCTTGGCCACTACCAACAGGAAAGGGAGGTGGAGGGAGTGAGGAAGCTGAAACCTCATGCTGCAGCTTGCTGTGAATGGAGAGCTCACTGCTAGAGTGGGGTGGCCCTGGGAACGGGGAACAAGTGTGCCCAAGGAGTAGAAGCCTTTGGCCCAGATATCCCCTTCAGAAGACATCCCCAGACTGGATTAGGGATACTGGTGTGACCTCACCTTGCAGCCCCCAAAGAAAGAATTGGGTGGACTAAATGGACAGTGCCCCTCTCTATCTGAAGCCTAGCAAGGGAGATACGTGGATCCCACTAGAATTTAAAATGAAAAGTAAGGGAGGGGAGGCTCTGGACCTGGGCAGGTTTAGATACAGAACCAGGCACATAGGAGGATTTCCACGTCTGAGCCATGGAAGCAGAAAATGATTTTTCCTTTCCAGATTTAGCTAATACTCAGAAAGGGAATCTAGCACCTGCCTTCCAGATTTGAACACCTCAACATTCAGGAGTGCTCAAGCTCAATTCGGACAGCTGTTACTTCATTTCTCCCAAATCAAATATTACTGATCCACTGTAACTTGCTGTAGAAAAAGTAGGATAAAATTGAGCAAGAAATGCTCCCCAGTGGTTATTAGGACTGGAATTGCTATTTTCAACAGCCATTGCCATTTTTTTTTTAGTTTTATTTGTTTAAAAGGAAGACAGTGATATTGAATTGGCAAATTCCCCATAGAAACAAAGAGTGGAACAAAAGAATAATAAAGGCACCTCAACTTTCCCTCATTTATGGAGGACAGTCTTATAATATGCATCCAGATATCCTCCAATCACACAAGCTGAAAATTGTTCCACTTTACTGCAGTTCTGTACAGGGGCGGCTCTAGGCACCAGAAAAGCAAGCACGTGCTTGGGGTAGCCCATTTGCAGGGGCGGCAGGGATCCAGCATGGGAGGTGAGAACCAACAGGGGCCCTGGGGAGCTGTAGTTCGTTGGTTAGCTCCCTGCCTATATAGCCAGCCCTGGAGCAGGGAAAGAACTACATTTCCCAGCATTCCCTTGGCCACTACCAACAGGAAAGAGGGGGAGGGAGGGAGGAAGCTGAGACCTCATGCTGTAGCCTGCTGTGAATGGAGAGCTGCGCTGTGAGTAGGGATTCCATATTTTAACATTCAAAAAATAGGACACTCCACGGGGAGGGAGGGTAGCCACACCCTGCCCCCATCCCATCCCTCCGACTGCCCCCCACAGAAACCCCAACCCATCCAACCCCCCCTGCTCCCTGTCCCCTGATCACCCCCTCCTGGGACCACTGCCCCAACTGCCCCGCAGGACTCCACCCCCTATCTAAGCTCCACTGGTCCTTGTACCCAACTTCCCCCTTCCTGAGACCCCCCCCAACTTCCCCTCTAGGACCCCACCCCCTACCTGTCCCCTGACAACCCCCTGGGACTCCCATGACTATCCACCTGCTGCCTGTCCCCTAACTGCCCCCCAAAACCCCTGACCCATCTAACACCCCCTTCTCCCTGCCCCTGACTGCCCCCTCGAACCTCTGCCCCATCCAATCCCCCCTGCTCCCTGTCCCTTTACTGTCCCCCCGGAACTCCCTACCCCTTCTCCAACCCCCCAACCCCCTTACCGTGCCAC